>NW_026652246.1:0-300238 GCF_030265055.1 Doryrhamphus excisus
CATAAAGCTGTGATTTTACTTTTGCTTTTACTATCAGCTCTGTTTTTACCCCCCAAAGACATGTGCTTTTAGAACTGGATTGGGCCATCATTTATTTCCTTTGGGGCTCCAAGTGGGAAAGAGTGAGGAGAGACATCCTCAAAAGGCCAAAGGAAAAATGAGGAAAAGGAGTACCAGATCTCCAACGGTTCCTGGGAGCAAGATACTCATCCAGTACACCCAAGACCAAAGCCCTGGCACGACAAGGATGGGCTCCTACCTAAGAAAGCTAAAACTGATCCCAACAGACCTACGAGTACCTGTGGCATTGTTTAACACCAGCATATGTAGCCGGTCTAGCCGACCCTCTCTTGTCTCACGGTGATCAAACTCTGCGTTGTGTTGTGTGAACAGATGAGATGGGAATCACCGCTGTTTTGCCAGTGGAGCAGGATTTATTCCAAATCAGCTGTACGAACAAAATAAAATCAGTACAGGAGCTCGTCTCTCCTCAGCGGGATCTCGCGCCGTCTCAGCTAATGCACGTTTCTATAAGTTTGCTTAATCCATTCAACAGTGGCATTTTTCCTATGTTTCATCATGAACGTTATAACAAATGAACAAAAAAACCATGAGCTTACGTACCTGTACGAACAAAACAAAATCAGTACAGGAGCTCGTCTCTCCTCAGCGGGATCTCGCGCCGTCTGAGGAGAGTACCGCGAAACTGCGGGGAGTGCCTTCCTTACAGGAAGTCACCAAAATAAAACAAATTTCAAAATAAAATGACAATATACGTAAAATAAATAATTCAACATGAAAATTATATGACAAAATGAAAACAAATACTAAGGATGGACTTTTGGTGAATTACAACGCCATTGCTGGAACACACCTGTTACATCCACCCCTCCTAACTTCACCAAAATCCAGACTGTACATGTGAGCGTTTCAAAAAAAACAACAATTCACACACTCATTGAAACCCGACGGAGGTAGTTAAAAAGCTCTGAGCTTTACCTTCCATGAGAAACCCACAAAATAGGTTCAGAAAGAACATAAGGGTGATCAAGCCTTAGTCTCTCCTAGGTCGCTATGATGCCGTGTACACCATACACATTCTCCGTCACCTTAAACTTCGCAAAACATACCGCATACAAAATCACTACGGTAGTGACATTGTCCATTAATCACAACACATTTACATATCTGGACACCTTGATACACTAAAACAAAGTTAGGAGTGACTGAGATTTCCTGCTGAATGAACTTGCCATATCTTTTATATCAAAAGGCTTTTGAACCATGGATTCAATAAGACGATTGACCTTTCTACTGACTCTGCCAAACCGTGTCCTGACTACATGTTCCGTAGCTGCTGATGGGTTAACTTGTATGCCTCTGTCATGAACAGCATCTACTGATGGCACCTGTGAGTCTGTGGAAAGCACTGGGCTTGCCTGAAGTAACCCTGACTCTGTGTCACAGTCAGTGTCTGGATTAGACTTGGTGTCTGTGTCTACTGGAAGCATGTCTGACGGATGTAGGAAGTCTGAGTCAGGTTCTGCAGCTAGACTGTTAATGTCACTGTCTCTATTGGAGTCTCTGCCGTCTGGTGCGCACTGGATCAACTCATCTGCAGACAGCTCCTCATGATCCAACGCTGCAGCATCCTGACTGGGCTGGTCCAGTTCTGACTGTCCTCCACTCAGGCTGGCCTGACTCTCGGCATCTGCTGATTCACTCATAACCCATGCGCTTGTCCTCTCCTCTGAGTTCTCCTCCTCCAAAGAATCCAGGGAATTTGTCACACTTGATCCATCCTCATTCCCAGTGTCACACAGTTCTCTTTCAGTCGCCACCACAGGTAAGAAACTGATGTTGAGGACTAAGTTGCGGTGCACTACTTTCGTTTTGCCCTTATTGTCCTCCAGCCTGTACGTGTGGGTCTGCAGATTTCTGTCTTTGACCGTGTACACTGTAGGATCCCACTTATCAGCTAACTTTTTCTTCCCTTTTTCGCCTTTGTTTGCAATGAGTACTCGGTCTCCAATGCTGAGGTGAGTGCCTTTTACTTTTTTGTTGTACTCTCTTGCTTGTTTGTCTTGTTCCTTGATTGCATGTGTTTGAGCGATCCTGGCTGCTTCATTAAGATGTGACATCAGAGTGTTCACGTAGCTTTTGTGATCGACAACCACAGGGTCGTGCAGCACCTGTTTAAACATTACATCCACGGGGAGCCTTGGAATACGACCAAACATGAGCTGGAAAGGGGCATATCCAGTGGTTTCATGTACTGTTGCATTGTACGCAAACGTCAAAGTTTGTACTTGTTGTGTCCATTTGTGTTTCTCCTTGAGGGGCAACGATCTGAGCATGCTGCCTAACGTTCTGTTAAAGCGCTCAGTTCCTCCATTTCCCATCGGGTGATAAGCCGTAGTGTGTGACTTTGAGACTCCTGACAGTCTGAGCAGTTCGGCTATGAGCTCACTCTCAAAGTTAGCCCCCTGATCGGAGTGGATCCGTTCAGGGAACCCATACACACAGAAGACGTGATCCCATAGCTTTTTAGCTACTTGCTTGGCGGTCTGGTTTGTGCATGGAAAGGCATGGGCCAGCTTCGTAAAATGATCTGTCAGGACAAGAACATCGACGGAGCGCTGCCTGCTGTCTTCTGCACTCCAAAAGTCCAAACATACGAGCTCCATGGGAAAAGAGGTTCTGATGCTTTCAAGTGGTGCTCTAGCAGAAGGGTCTGGTGTTTTTGCTAGAATGCATCTTTGACAGCACTTGACGTAATCTCTTACGTCAGACTCCATCTTGGGCCAAAAGAAGCGTTGTCTCGCCAGGTGTAAAGTTCTCGCTTGCCCCTGGTGTCCAGCAATGTCATGGATACCATGCAGCGCTGTCTCCTTGAGAGTCTCTGGCAAGACAAACTGATGCCTCTTTTGTTTACTGAGGGGGTCTTTAGTCACACGGTACAGGACACCATTCTGAAAGTGAAGCCGGTCCCACTGTTTGAGCAACGTCACAGCTTTCGAGTCAAGACCTGCTCTTTCACGCCTGGATGGTCGTCTCTTTCGGATGACAAACGGCACCAGCTTCGAGACGGTGGCGTCGAGCTCTTGGCTTCGCTGGAGGTCTTCCAAGGTGAAGACAGGAAGTGAATCCTGGCCCTGTGTCAAAAGATCCTGCACAGACTGAAACAGCTCCACAGCCCTGGTCTCAGCAGCTGTATCCCATTGGTCATGAGCATCCAAAAGAGCCTTGACGGCCACAGAGTCACAAGGATGTCTATTTGGACTAACCTGAGATGATGGGCTGGTACGGGATGGTTTCTTTACCCGATGACACTGGACCTTTAAACGGAGAGTGTCCTGAATGCCATCATAGCTGACATCCTCAGCTTCAGCAAGCAGTTGGTCGTAGTGCTCTGTGATGAGCCGATGACCGACTGTCGTGGCAAAGGGATCTCTGCTAAGAGCATCAGCAACTGTGTTCTTTGTACCAGGTATGTGTTTCAGGTCGAATGTATAAGGAGCAAGCTTGGACACCCAACGCTGCTCACAAGCATCGAGCTTTGGCTTTGTCATGATATAGGTGAGTGGGTTGTTATCTGTCCATACTGTAAATGAATGACCCCTCAACCAATGGCTAAATTTCTCGCACACACTCCACTTCAAGGCTAAAAATTCTAGCCGGTGAGCTGGATACTTTTTCTGAGAACTGCTCAGGGTCTTACTGGCAAATGCTATGGGGCGGGCCTTCTCTTGTCCAGCTGGTACTTGTGACAGTACAGCGCCGAGTCCATCTAGCGAGGCATCAATGGACAAGATCAGGGGCAGCGTAAAATCCGGATGCGTGAGGACAACACAGTTCAAAAGACAGTCTTTAAGCTTCGACAGAGCTGCGTCACACTCACCGGACCAATCTGAGGGTTTGAGCTTCCTGAAAGAGCCAGCATTTGCTTGTGACTTGACTTTTCCTCTTTTCTTTTGTCCAGCAGTGAGAGCAAAGAGTGGCTTTGCTATGGCAGAGCAACTTGGAATGAAGTGTTGGTAGTAGAATACCATCCCAAGGAAAGACTTTATCCTCTTCACTGATGGGGTGCAGCCATCTTCTTCCATCAGATCACTTTTGGACATGTTTGTGATTACGTCAACTTTTGATGGATCCACAGCCACTCCATTGCCATCTATGACGTGACCAAGAAACTTGACTGAAGATCGCATCAGGTGACACTTTTTAGGACTTAGCTTAAGGTTGTGGAGTCGCAGCCTCTGAAACACAACCTCAAGCCTCTCCAAAGCTTCCTCTTCTGTTGAAGCAAACACCAGCAAATCGTCGAGATAGCATAACAGACTGCTGAAGTTCAAGTCACCAAATATGCTGAGCATCATGCGCATAAATGAGGCGGGGCTATTGCACAGACCCTGTGGCATTCTATTATACTCATACAAACCCACAGGGGTCGTGAATGCAGTGTACTTCTTGTCTCCCTCAGCCATCGGGATGTTATAAAACCCGGAGGTCAGGTCCATGGTGCTGAAGTAGGTGTTTCCTCCCAGCGCAGCAAGGCAGTCCGACTGATGTGGCAGTGGGTGCGCATCTTTGAATGTGCGAGCATTCAGCCACCTGAAGTCGGTGCACAGTCTTAAGCTGCCGTCCTTTTTCCACACCAAGACTAGAGGAGATGCATATTCACTCAAAGATTTCCGGATTATTTCCTGCTCCTCCATCTCAGACAGGACCTGCCGCAGTTTCTGGTAGTGGGCTGGTGGCACACGGCGGTAAGGAAGACGAAAAGGTTTCTCATCGGTAAGTCTGATGTGGTGGGTAAAGCCTTTCGCCTCACCACAATCCAACGTGTGTTTTGAGAAGATGTCATTGTACTTTTCGAGCAGCTCAACTAACTTCTTTTTCCCTTCATTACCAGCGTGACACAGGTCAATGTCAATGTTGCTGAGACCAATTTGTTGCAGCCGCTGTTTCAGATCTGTGAGCTTGACATAGTCATGACTGTTGTCTGTTTCAGCTTTTCCAGGCTGACTGGAACCCTGGAAAACTTCAAAATCTTCTACAGCTAGGCAGGGAGACACATCTGCCAGCTTACTGTTCCTCCTGAGGGTTATCGGTTTGTTGGACAGGTTAGTCACTTTCATGGGAACCCATCTGTCTCCCCAAAGTGGCGTAATGACACGGCCGACCATGATGTTGCGTGGCATGGACTTTGATGAGGTGGGTTCGACAATGACTGTGCTTCCTGGTGACATTGGGACATTATTCGGCAGCTTACCCCACACAAGGTGTTCTTGTCTCACCAGCAGGGTGACTGACTGTTGAAGCTTGACTGTGCCAATCCTTTCCGGGAGCTCCTCACCTCTCCACCTGGATGAGTTTGCCATGAGGTCAAGAAACTGCTCACACTCAGGAAGAAGATTGCCACTGGAGACGAGACGCCAATAGTCACTGCTTATTTTCAGCTGGTGCATAAGAAATCTGATGACATTTGTGCCCAAGATTAAATCATCACGTTGACCTGGCACAACAAGAACAGGAACAACACAGGTTTCTCCGTACGCTTTCATCTCAACTTCATACATGCACTTAGGCTTGCTGATTTTTCCACCACAGCCCACAAGAACAATCTCTTGAGTCAGAGGAATGGAATTTGATAGAACATTGTCACTTAACATCTGTAGTTCTGCTTGCTCACTTAGTGTGCAGGCCATGGAGCCAGAGTCCAGCATCCCCTTCACGTGTGACTTGTTGTTGATGCTGACAGGAGTGTAAAACAGTTCATCAAAAGGACCTATTCTCTGTGTATTCTGCACTATCACCTTTGCATTGACTGGAGCAGCTGCACATGCCCTAATATAATGCTGTTCAATGTTGTCTTTACTGAGGGTTGCTTCTCTAGCGTCCACATGACCCCTCTCCCAATGCGGACCACTTAGTTTAAAGGCTGGAAGTTTTGTGGTTGAGGGATGAACTGACTTTGAGCAGGCATGCGACGAGGGCAGTTTCTTTTGATGTGATTTGGCTCAAAACATGACAGACACAAGCGTTTCTGCCTGCAGTGTGCAAGGGTAGAGTGCTCAAGAGACTGACAGACTCTACAGGACCTTTGGTAAGTCTGTGCCGGATGGATCGGTTTGTCTGTGGCCAGGACATGTTGTGATAAAGCACGATCAAAGAGACCGATCAGTGTTCTCAAGCAACCATCATCGCAGGGGGGTTTGGCTGCTGGGTTATTCTCAACCTGCACAGGAGGCTCTCTGGGTTGACATGTCGGCGCCAAATTATCAGGTGCAGGGGTCTGGATGTTAACCGTGACAAGTGCAGGCTGCTTTGACTTGGAGAGTTTCTGTTCTCTGGCCTCGATCTGGTATTGATCTATCTGCTCTTGAATATCACTAACAGTCCACTTGTCCGGTGCTTTAAACTTGAGGACTGCTGCCAGTGAGGGATCTGGACAGTACTTAACAAACATCATAGCAACTTCTTGGCAGGGGTTGTCTAAACGTCGACCTAGCCTTTTCAAACCTTCTTCTGCTGCATCAACTGCCTTGTTTAGCCGAACCCAATACTCTAGAGGAGTTTCTCCTGCTGTTGGGACTGTACTGTAGAAGTCCGCCATGGGCATACATGAAAAACTCACCTCACCAAAATGTCGACTGAGGATGTTGTAGATCACTTCTGGGCTCTCTCCTGGTTTCAGTGAGGGACTGCTTCTCAGAGTGATTCTTACAATGTCTTTGGCTTTTCCCATTAACTTACACATTATCTCAAAATGTTGCTCTGCTACGGGTGTGGCTCGTTTCTTGAAGTAGGTTTTCATCAATTCTTCCCACTCACACAACGTGATCTTGTCCGACTCATCTCCTCTGAAGACAGGAGGCTCTTTCACATCTGACTGCAGGACTAACTTGGCACCGGTCAGGTTAAGGTAAGTAGAGTCACTAGGTAACTGGCCGACACTGCTCTGAGCTTGTGCGCCTCTAACACCACTTTCTCTACATTCTTCCTTTAACTGATCCCTTATAGTTTGTCCCACCTGCTGTGCAATGCTTGTTATCAAGTAATTTAATGCCAGGTCAGTTGTAGCTGAGTTGTCAGAGAGTGCGTTACTGGGCTGAACGGTTAACTCTGTACGGTTAAGAATGCGAGTAGAACAGAAAGCTGGGGAGCCTGCAGCATTCACATCTCTAACTGGTGTGGCAGGCAGCCTACCTCTCCCAAAACTGAAACTGTTAAGCTGACTGTTATCATCCATTTTTTCACAACAGACACATAAAGCTCACTTTTAACCACTTGAATAACCCTTTTTCCTTAGTTTTTTTTTTTTTTTTTAAACCTTGTGAATAAACATTTTAACACTAATATGTGAGACAAAGCAACCTCTGGTGACCAAGCTGATGTTGATCCACAGCTCCAGGAACCGCGATGACGATGAACCAGCCTGGAGCGGAGTGAATCCGGGTCACGGCACCACTGTAGCCGGTCTAGCCGACCCTCTCTTGTCTCACGGTGATCAAACTCTGCGTTGTGTTGTGTGAACAGATGAGATGGGAATCACCGCTGTTTTGCCAGTGGAGCAGGATTTATTCCAAATCAGCTGTACGAACAAAACAAAATCAGTACAGGAGCTCGTCTCTCCTCAGCAGGATCTCGCGCCGTCTCAGCTAATGCACGTTTCTATAAGTTTGCTTAATCCATTCAACAGTGGCATTTTTCCTATGTTTCATCATGAACGTTATAACAAATGAACAAAAAAACCATGAGCTTACGTACCTGTACGAACAAAACAAAATCAGTACAGGAGCTCGTCTCTCCTCAGCGGGATCTCGCGCCGTCTGAGGAGAGTACCGCGAAACTGCGGGGAGTGCCTTCCTTACAGGAAGTCACCAAAATAAAACAAATTTCAAAATAAAATGACAATATACGTAAAATAAATAATTCAACATGAAAATTATATGACAAAATGAAAACAAATACTAAGGATGGACTTTTGGTGAATTACAACGCCATTGCTGGAACACACCTGTTACACATACAACATTCTAACTACATTTATAGGTCAGAAAACTGGTAAAAGCATAATAGGTCCCCTTTGACAGACAAAATTAGTTTTTTCTTGACCTGACAGTTTCGACTGCCTGCTAGCAGTCTTCATCAGAGTGGTCACATGATGTTCTTGTGACGTGTCAGCTGGCTTATACAGATATAGGCGGTGACCACATCACTATAAATCAGCTGACATGACAGTCACAGACGTCACGGGAAGATTACGTGACCACTGTGATGAAGGCTGCTCACAGGCAGTTGAAAAAGCCAAATATGGAATAAACTAACCTGGTTTTGTTTGAATGTATGAATGTTGAATGGTGCTGACCATTTTGAAATCTGTAATCCATTTTTGGATTAAAAGTGGTTCAAGATGTTTAGCTTTCTTCACTTTATTAGGGCTCGAACACTGACCAGTGCGAAAGCCCTATTGTAATCGTAATGTTTATTATGGACTGGCTCAGTAGCCAGCCCATAGACTGCTACTTGCAGTAGCAGTCTATGGGCTGGCTACTGAGCCAGCCCATATTGTTATTCCTTGTGCGTTTAGTTATGGACTGGCCCAGTAGCCAGCCCATAGACTGCTACTTGCAGTAGCAGTCTATGGGCTGGCTACTGAGCCAGCCCATATTGTTATTGCTGTTTAGTTATTATGGACTGGCCCAGTAGCCAGCCCATAGACTGCTACTTGCAGTAGCAGTCTATGGGCTGGCTACTGAGCCAGCCCATATTGTTATTGTTGTTTAGCTATTATTATTATGGACTGGCCCAGTAGCCAGCCCATAGACTGCTACTTGCAGTAGCAGTCTATGGGCTGGCTACTGAGCCAGCCCATATTGTTATTGCTTGTGGTGTTTAGTTATTTTTCTTCTTATTATATCTTAATCTTCCCATTTTTGCGCGCGTAATGCGGCCAAAACCGCAAGAAGGACCCCCACACATGTTACACCGTCGGAATCGTGACGCTCGGGACTACAGCGGTATTTATTTTTTGGAACGTTTCGTGTAACCATGGCGACGCTATTCGCGATAGAAAAAAAAATCGGCCACTAGATTAGGTACACCATTCTATTTTTAGAACTGCCGCATTCCAGAGAAAACGAGAATTTACAGACTTTTCACAGCCTTGTAGCTCAGCCATACGGCCACGTAGAAACGTGATTGATGGCTCATTTTTTAGATAAACTTCTGAACTCTCTCTGTGGCTAAATGCTAGTTGCTAGCATGTTAGCATGTTAGCATTTAAGCTAATTTACTCACGTTTAAAGGCAAATACACACATGGCATGATGTAGAGAGGTTATAGGACAACCTTGGCACTTTCTAAACTTGAGGCTCTCTTGCTAGGTGCTAGCATGATGACTGTTAGCATGTTAGCATTTAAGCTAATTTACTCACATTGAAGGCAAATACACACATGGCATGATATAGGGAGGTTATAGGACAACCTTGGCACTTTCTAAACTTGAGGCTCTCTTGCTAGGTGCTAGCATGATGACTGTTAGCATGTTAGCATTTAAGCTAATTTACTCACATTTAAAGGCAAATACACACATGGCATGATGTAGGGAGGTTATAGGACAACCTTGGCACTTTCTAAACTTGAGGCTCTCTTGCTAGGTGCTAGCATGGTAGCCATTAGCATATTATCATTTAAGCTAATTTACTCATGTCTAAAGGCAAATACACACATGGCATGATGTAGGGAGGTTATAGGACAACCTTGGCAGTTTCTAAACTTGAGGCTGTCTTGCTAGGTGCTAGCATGTTAGCCGTTAGCATGTTAGCATTTAAGCTAATTTACTAATGTCTAAAGGCAAATACACACATGGCATGATGTAGGGAGGTTATAGGACAACCTTGGCACTCTCTAAACTTGGGACTCTCTTGCTAGGTGCTAGCATGATGACTGTTAGCATGTTAGCATTTAAGCTAATTTGCTTATGTTTAAAGGCAAATACACACATGGCATGATGCAGGGACGTTATAGGACAACCTTGGCAGTTTCTAAACTTGAGGCTCTCTTGCTAGGTGCTAGCATGTTAGCCGGTAGCATGTTAGCATTTAAGCTAATTTGCTCATGTCTAAAGGCAAATACACACATGGCATGATGTAGGGAGGTTATAGGACAACCTTGGCACTTTCTAAACTTGGGACGCTCTTGCTAGGTGCTAGCATGATGGCTGTTAGCATGTTAGCATTTAAGCTAATTTGCTAATGTTTAAAGGCAAATACACACATATATGATGCAGGGACGTTATAGGACATCCTTGGCAGTCTCTAAACTTGAGGCTGTCTTGCTAGGTGCTAGCATGTTAGCCGTTAGCATGTTAGCATTTAATCTAATTTACTCATGTCTAAAGGCAAATACACACAAGGCATGATGTAGGGAGTTCATAGGACAACCTTGGCACTTTCTAAACTTGAGGCCCTCTTGCTAGTTGCTAGCATGGTAGCCGTTAGCATGTTAGCATTTAAGCCAATTTACTTATGTCTACAGGCAAATTCACACATGGCATGATGTAGGGAGGTTATAGGACAACCTTGGCACTTTCTAAACTTGAGGCCCTCTTGCTAGTTGCTAGCATGTTAGCCGTTAGCATGTTAGCATTTAAGCTAATTTACTTATGTCTAAAGGCAAATACACACATGGCATGATGTAGGGAGGTTACAGGACAACCTTGGCACTTTCTAAACTTGAGGCTCTCTTGCTAGGTGCTAGCATAATGACTGTTAGCGTGTTAGCATTTAAGCTAATTTACTCATGTCTAAAGGCAAATACACACATGGCATGATGTAGGGAGGTTATAGGACAACCTTGGCACTTTCTAAACTTGAGGCTCTCTTGCTAGGTGCTAGCATGATAACTGTTAGCATGTTAGCATGTTAGCATTTAAGCTAAATTACTCACATTTAAAGGCAAATACACACATGGCATGATATAGGGAGGTTATAGGACAACCTTGGCACTTTCTGAAATTGAAATCTCTTGCTAGGTGCTAGCATGGTAGCCGTTAGCATGTTAGCATTTAAGCTAATTGACTCATGTCTAAAGGCAAATACACACATGCATGATGCAGGGACGTTATAGGACATCCTTGGCAGTTTCGAAACTTGAGGCTGTCTTGCTAGGGGCTAGCATGGTAGCCGTTAGCATGTTAGCATTTAAGCTAATTTACTCATGTCTAAAGGCAAATACACACATGGCATGATGTAGGGAGGTTACAGGACAACCTTGGCACTTTCTAAACTTGAGGCTCTCTTGCTAGGTGCTAGCATAATGACTGTTAGCGTGTTAGCATTTAAGCTAATTTACTCATGTCTAAAGGCAAATACACACATGGCATGATGTAGGGAGGTTATAGGACAACCTTGGCACTTTCTAAACTTGAGGCTCTCTTGCTAGGTGCTAGCATGATAACTGTTAGCATGTTAGCATGTTAGCATTTAAGCTAAATTACTCACATTTAAAGGCAAATACACACATGGCATGATATAGGGAGGTTATAGGACAACCTTGGCACTTTCTGAAATTGAAATCTCTTGCTAGGTGCTAGCATGGTAGCCGTTAGCATGTTAGCATTTAAGCTAATTGACTCATGTCTAAAGGCAAATACACACATGGCATGATGTAGGGAGGTTATAGGACAACCTTGGCACTTTCTAAACTTGAGGCTCTCTTGCTAGGTGCTAGCATAATGATTGTTAGCATGTTAGCATTTAAGCTAATTTACTCATGTTTAAAGGCAAATACACACATGGCATGATATAGGGAGGTTATAGGACAACCTTGGCACTTTCTAAACTTGGGACTCTCTTGCTAGGTGCTAGCATGATGACTGTTAGCATGTTAGCATTTAAGCTAATTTGCTCACGTTTAAAGGCAAATACACACATGCATGATGCAGGGACGTCATAGGACATCCTTGGCAGTTTCTAAACTTAAGGCTGTCTTGCTAGGTGCTAGCATGTTAGCATTTAAGCTAATTTACTCATGTCTAAAGGCAAATACACACATGGCATGATGTAGGGAGGTTATAGGACAACCTTGGCACTTTCTAAACTTGAGGCTCTCTTGCTATGTCCTAGCATGATGACTGTTAGCATGTTAGCATTCAAGCTAATTTACTCAAGTTTAAAGGCAATTACACACTTGGCATGATGTGGGGACACTATGGGACTGCATCAACTTTTTCCGTACTTGAGGCTTTCTTGCTAGGTGCTACCGCGGTAGCCGTTGGCCCACCGGGCCCGAGGTTCACAGCACAGGTGGCCAGTCCATCAAAATTTCCGCGGGAATTTTCTAGTTATTCTTATATCTTAATCTTCCCACTTTTGTGCGCGTAATGCGGCCAAAACCGCAGGAAGGATCCCCACACATGTTACACCGCCGGAAACGTGGCACTCGGGACTACAGCGGTATTTATTTTTTGGAACGTTTTGTGTAACCATGGCGACGCTATTCGCGTTTGAAAAACGCAAAAATCAATGGTTCAAAAAATTAGGGACATTTGGGCTATTTTTAGAACAGCTCATGCCAGTGAAAAGAATGAGAATTTACAGACTTTTCACAGCCTTGTAGCTCAGCCATACGGCCACGTAGAAACGTGATTGATGGCTAATTTTTGAGATAAACTTCTGAAGTCTCTCTGTGGCTAAATGCTAATTGCTAGCATGTTAGCATGTTAGCATTTAAGCTAATTTACTCACATCTAAAGGCAAATACACACATGGCATGATGTAGGGAGGTTATAGGACAACCTTGGCACTTTCTAAACTTGAGGCTCTCTTGCTAGGTGCTAGCATAATGATTGTTAGCATGTTAGCATTCAAGCTAATTTACTCACGTTAAAAGGCAAATACACACATGACATGATGTGGGGAGGTTATAGGACAACCTTGGCAGTTTCTAAACTTGAGGCTGTCTTGCTAGGTGCTACCATGTTATCCGTTAGCATGTTAGCATTTAAGCTAATTTACTCATGTCTAAAGGCAAATACACACATGGCATGATGTAGGGAGGTTATAGGACAACCTTGGCACTTTCTCAACTTGATGCTCTCTTGCTAGGTGCTAGCATGGTAGACGTTAGCATGTTAGCATTTAAGCTAATTTACTCATGTCTTCAGGCAAATACACATATGGCATGGTGTAGGGAGGTTATAAGACAACCTTGGCACTTTCTAAACTTGAGGCTCTCTTGCTAGGTGCTAGCATAATCATTGTTAGCATGTTAGCATTTAAGCTAATATACTCACGTTTAAAGGCAAATAAACACATGACATGATGTGGGGAGGTTATAGGACAACCTTGGCACTTTCTCAACTTGATGCTCTCTTGCTAGGTGCTAGCATGGTAGCCGTTAGCATGTTCGCATTTAAGCTAATTTACTGATGTCTAAAGACAAATACACACATGGCATGATGTAGGGAGGTTATAGGACAACCTTGGCACTTTCTAAACATGAGGCTCTCTTGCTAAGTGCTAGCATAATAATTGTTAGCATGTTAGCATTTAAGCTCATTTACTCACGTTTAAAGGCAAATACACACATGGCATGATGTAGGGAGGTGATAGGACAACCTTGGCACTTTCTAAACTTGAGGCTCTCTTGCTAGGTGCTAGCATAATGATTGTTAGCATGTTAGCATTCAAGCTAATTTGCTCACGTTTAAAGGCAAATACACACATGGCATGATATAGGGAGGTTATAGGACAACCTTGGCACTTTGTAAACTTGAAACCCTCTTGCTAGGTGCTAACATGGTAGCCGTTAGCATGTTAGCATTTAAGCTAATTTACTCATGTCTTAAGGTATATACACACATGGCATGATGTAGGGAGGTTATAGGACACCCTTGGCACTTTATAAACTTGGGACTCTCTTGTTAGGTGCTAGCATGATGACTGTTAGCATGTTAGCATTTAAGCTAATTTGCTCATGTTTAAAGGCAAATACACACATGCATGATGCAGGGATGTTATAGGACATCCTTGGCACTTTCTAAACTTGAGGCTCTCTTGCTAGGTGCTAGCATAATGGCTGTTAGCATGTTAGCATTTAAGCTAATTTACTCACGTTTAAAGGCAAATACACACATGACATGATGTGGGGAGGTTATAGGACAACCTTGGCAGTTTCTAAACTTAAGGCCCTCTTGCTAGGTGCTAGCATGGTAGCCGTTAGCATGTTAGCATTTAAGCTAATTTACTCATGTCGACAGGCAAATGCACACATGACATGATGTAGGGAGGTTATAGGACAACCTTGGCACTTTCTAAACTTGAGGCCCTCATGCTAGGTGCTAGCATGTAGCCGTTAGCACGTTAGCATTTAAGCTAATTTACTCATGTCTAAAGGCAAATACACATATGGCATGATGTAGGGAGGTTATAGGACAACCTTGGCACTTTCTAAACTTGAGGCTGTCTTGCTAGGTGCTAGCATGACGACTGTTAGCATGTTAGCATTTAAGTTAATTTACTCACATTTGAAGGCAAATACACACATGGCATGATATAGGGAGGTTATAGGACAACCTTGGCACTTTCTAAACTTGAGGCCCTCTTGCTAGGTGCTAGCATGGTAGCCGTTAGCATGTTAGCATTTAAGCTAATTTACTCACGTTTAAAGGCAAATACACACATGGCATGATATAGGGAGGTTATAGGACAACCTTGGCACTTTCTAAACTTGAAACCCTCTTGCTAGGTGCTAACATGGTAGCCGTTAGCATGTTAGCATTTAAGCTAATTTACTCATGTCTAAAGGCAAATACACACATGGCATGATGTAGGGAGTTTATAGGACAACCTTGGCACTTTCTAAACTTGAGGGCCTCTTGCTAGTTGCTAGCATGGTAGCCGTTAGCATGTTAGCATTTAAGTTAATTTACTTATGTCCACAGGCAAATTCACACATGGCATGATGTAGGGAGGTTATAGGACAACCTTGGCACTTTCTAAACTTGAGGCTCTCTTGCTAGGTGCTAGCATGATGACTGTTAGCATGTTAGCATTTAAGCTAATTTGCTCATGTTTAAAGGCAAATACACACATGCATGATGCAGGGATGTTATTGGACATCCTTGGCAGTTTCTAAACTTGAGGCTGTCTTGCTATGTGCTAGCATGTTAGCCGTTAGCATGTTAGCATTTAAGCTAATTTACTCATGTCTAAAGGCAAATACACACATGGCATGATGTAGGGAGGTTATAGGACAACCTTGGCACTTTCTAAACTTGGGACTCTCTTGCTAGGTGCTAGCATGATGGCTGTTAGCATGTTAGCATTTAAGCTAATTTGCTAATGTTTAAAGGCAAATACACACATGCATGATGCAGGGACGTTATAGGACATCCTTGGCAGTTTTTAAACTTGAGGCTGTCTTGCTAGGTGCTAGCATGTTAGCCGTTATCATGTTAGCATTTAAGCTAATTTACTCATGTCTAAAGGCAAATACACACATGGCATGATGTAGGCAGTTTATAGGACAACCTTGGCACTTTCTAAACTTGAGGGCCTCTTGCTAGTTGCTAGCATGGTAGCCGTTAGCATGTCAGCATTTAAGTTAATTTACTTATGTCCACAAGCAAATTCACACATGGCATGATGTAGGGAGGTTATAGGACAACCTTGGCACTTTCTAAACTTGAGGCTCTCTTGCTAGGTGCTAGCATGATGACTGTTAGCATGTTAGCATTTAAGCTAATTTGCTCATGTTTAAAGGCAAATACACACATGCATGATGCAGGGACGTTATAGGACAACCTTGGCACTTTCTAAACTTGAGGCTCTCTTGCTAGGTGCTAGCATAATGACTGTTAGTGTGTTAGCATATAAGCTAATTTACTCACGTTTAAAGGCAAATACACACATGGCATGATGTGGGGAGGTTATAGGACAACCTTGGTACTTTCTAAACTTGAGGCCCTCTTGCTAGGTGCTAGCATAATAACTGTTAGCATGTTAGCATTTTAGCTAATTTACTCAAGTTTAAAGGCAAATACACACTTGGCATGATGTGGGGACACTATGGGACTGCATCAACCTTTTCCGTACTTGAGGCTTTCTTGCTAGGTGCTACCGCGGTAGCCGTTGGCGCACCGGGCCCGAGGTTCACAGCACAGGTGGCCAGTCCATCAAAATTTCCGCGGGAATTTTCTAGTTATTATTATTTTTTTTATTCTTATATCTTAATCTTCCACTTTTTTGCGCGCGTAATGCGGCCAAAACCACAAGAAGGACCCCAACACATGTTACACCGCCGGAAACGTGGCGCTCGGGACTACAGCGGTATTTAATTTTTGGAAAGTTTTGTGTAACCATGGTGACGCTATTAACGAAAACGTTAAAAAATGGGCCACTTGATTAGGGAATTTCTTGTTCTATTTTTAGAACAGCACATAGGAAACGAGAATTTACAGACTTTTCACAGCCTTGTAGCTCAGCCATACGGCCACGTAGAAACGTGATTGATGGCTCATTTTTGAGATAAACGTCTGAACTCTCTCTGTGGCTAAATGCTAATTGCTAGCATGTTAGCATGTTAGCATTTAAGCTAATTTACTCATGTCTAAAGGCAAATACACACATGGCATGATGTAGGGAGGTTATAGGACAACCTTGGCACTTTCTCAACTTGATGCTCTCTTGCTAGGTGCTAGCATGGTAGCCGTTAGCATGTTAGCATTTAAGCTAATTTACTCATGTCTTCAGGCAAATACACATATGGCATGGTGTAGGGAGGTTATAGGACAACCTTGGCACTTTCTAAACTTGATGCTCTCTTGCTAGGTGCTAGCATGGTAGCCGTTAGCATGTTAGCAATTAAGCTAATTTACTCATGTCTAAAGGCAAATACACACATGGCATGATGTCGGGAGGTTATAGGACAACCTTGGCGCTTTCTAAACTTGAGGCTCTCTTGCTAGGTGCTAGCATGATAACTGTTAGCATGTTAGCATCTAAGCTAATTTACTCACGTTTAAAGGCAAATACACACATGGCATGATGTAGGGAGGTTATAGGACAACCTTGGCACTTTCTAAACTTGATGCTCTCTTGCTAGGTGCTAGCATGGTAGCCGTTAGCATGTTAGCATTTAAGCTAATTTACTCATGTCTTCAGGCAAAATACACATATGGCATGGTGTAGGGAGGTTATAGGACAACCTTGGCACTTTCTCAACTTGATGCTCTCTTGCTAGGTGCTAGCTTGGTAGCCGTTAGCATGTTAGCATTTAAGCTAATTTACTCATGTCTTCAGGCAAAATACACATATGGCATGGTGTAGGGAGGTTATAGGACAACCTTGGCACTTTCTAAACTTGAGGCTCTCTTGCTAGGTGCTAGCATAATGATTGTTAGCATGTTAGCATTTAGGCTAATTTACTCACGTTTAAAGGCAAATACACACATGGCATGACGTAGGGAGGTGATAGGACAACCTTGGCACTTTCTAAACTTGGGACTCTCTTGCTAGGTGCTAGCATAATGATTGTTAGCATGTTAGCATTTAAGCTAATTTACTCACATTTAAAGGCAAATACACACATGACATGATGTGGGGAGGTTATAGGACAACCTTGGCACTTTCTCAACTTGAAGCTCTCTTGCTAGGTGCTAGCGTGGTAGCCGTTAGCATGTTAGCATTTAAGCTAATTTATTCATGTCTTCAGGCAAATACACATATGGCATGGTGTAGGGAGGTTATAGGACAACCTTGGCACTTTCTAAACTTGAGGCTCTCTTGCTAGGTGCTAGCATGACGACTGTTAGCATGTTAGCATTTAAGCTAATTTACTCACGTTTAAAGGCAAATACACACATGGCATGATGTAGGGATGTTATAGGACAACCTTGGTAGTTTCTAAACTTCAGGGTCTCTTGCTAGGTGCTAGCATGATAACTGTTAGCATGTTAGCATTTAAGCCAATTTACTCACATTTAAAGGCAAATACACACATGGCATGATATAGGGAGGTTATAGGACAACCTTGGCACTTTCTAAACTTGAAACCCTCTTGCTAGGTGCTAGCATGGTAGCCGTTAGCATGTTAGCATTTAAGCTAATTTACTCATGTCTTCAGGCAAATACACATATGGCATGGTGTAGGGAGGTTATAGGACAACCTTGGCACTTTCTAAACTTGAGGCCCTCTTGCTAGGTGCTAGCATGATAACTGTTAGCATGTTAGCATTTAAGCCAATTTACTCACGTTTAAAGGCAAATACACACATGGCATGATGTAGGGAGGTTATAGGACAACCTTGGCACTTTCTAAACTTGAGGCTCTCTTGCTAGGTGCTAGCATAATGATTGTTAGCATGTTAGCATTTAAGCTAATTTACTCAAGTTTAAAGGCAATTACACACTTGGCATGATGTGGGGACACTATGGGACTGCATCAACTTTTTCCGTACTTGAGGCTTTCTTGCTAGGTGCTACCGCGGTAGCCGTTGGCCCACCGGGCCCGAGGTTCACAGCACAGGTGGCCAGTCCATCAAAATTTCCGCGGGAATTTTCTAGTTATTCCGTATATCTTAATCTTCCACTTTTTGCGCGCGTAATGCGGCCAAAACCGCAAGAAGGACCCCCACACATGTTACACCGCCGGAAACGTGGCGCTCGGGACTACAGCGGTATTTAATTTTTGGAAAGTTTTGTGTAACCATGGCGACGCTATTAACGAAAACGTTAAAAAATGGGCCACTTGATTAGGGAATCGCTGTTCTATTTTTAGAACAGCACATAGAAAACGAGAATTTACAGACTTTTCACAGCCTTTTAGCTCAGCCATACGGCCACGTAGAAACGTGATTGATGGCTCATTTTTGAGATAAACGTCTGAACTCTCTCTGTGGCTAAATGCTAATTGCTAGCATGTTAGCATGTTAGCATTTAAGCTAATTTACTCATGTCTAAAGGCAAATACACACATGGCATGATGTAGGGAGGTCATAGGACAACCTTGGCAGTTTCTAAACTTGAGGCTCTCTTGCTAGGTGCTAGCATGATAACTGTTAGCATGTTAGCCTTTAAGCTAATTTACTCACGTTTAAAGGCAAATACACACATGGCATGATATAGGGAGGTTATAGGACAACCTTGGCACTTTCTAAACTTGAAACCCTCTTGCTAGGTGCTAACATGGTAGCCGTTAGCATGTTAGCATTTAAACTAATTTACTCATGTCTTCAGACAAATACACATATGGCATGGTGTAGGGAGGTTATAGGACAACCTTGGCACTTTCTAAACTTGAGGCTGTCTTGCTAGGTGCTAGCATAATGATTGTTAGCATGTTAGCATTTAAGCTAATTTACTCACGTTTAAAGGCAAATATACACATGACATGATTTGGGGAGGTTATAGGACAACCTTGGTAGTTTCTAAACTTGAGGCTGTCTTGCTAGGTGCTAGCATGTTAGCCGTTAACATGTTAGCATTTAAGCTAATTTACTAATGTCTAAAGGCAAAAACACACATGGCATGATGTAGGGATGTTATAGGACAACCTTGGCACTTTCTAAACTTGGGACTCTCTTGCTAGGTGCTAGCATGATGACTGTTAGCATGTTAGCATTTAAGCTAATTTGCTCATGTTTAAAGGCAAATACACATATGCATGATGCAGGGACGTTATAGACCATCCTTGGCAGTTTCTAAACTTGAGGCTCTCTTGCTAGGTGCTAGCATGTTAGCCGTTAGCATGTTAACATTTAAGCTAATTTACTCATGTCTAAAGGCAAATACACACATGGCATGATGTAGGGAGGTTATAGGACAACCTTGGCACTTTCTAAACTTGAGGGTCTGTTGCTAGGTGCTAGCATGATAACTGTTAGCATGTTAGCATTTAAGCTAATTTACTCACGTTTAAAGGCATATACACACATGGCATGATATAGGGAGGTTGAAGGACAACCTTGGCACTTTGTAAACTTGAAACTCTCTTGCTAGGTGCTAGCATGTTAGCCGTTAGCATGTTAGCATTTTAGCTAATTTACTCATGTCTAAAGGCAAATACACACATGGCATGATGTAGGGAGGTTATAGGACAACCTTGGCACTTTTTAAACTTGAGGCTCTCTTGCTAGGTGCTAGCATAATGATTGTTAGCATGTTAGCATTTAAGCTAATTTATTCACGTTTAAAGGCAAATACACACATGCATGATGCAGGGACGTCATAGGACATCCTTGGCAGTTTCTAAACTTAAGGCTGTCTTGCTAGGTGCTAGCATGTTAGCATTTAAGCTAATTTACTCATGTCTAAAGGCAAATACACAAATGGCATGATGTAGGGAGGTTATAGGACAACCTTGGCACTTTCTAAACTTGAGGCTCTCTTGCTAGGTGCTAGCATAATGATTGTTAGCATGTTAGCATTTAAGCTAATTTACTCAAGTTTAAAGGCAATTACACACTTGGCATGATGTGGGGACACTATGGGACTGCATCAACTTTTTCCGTACTTGAGGCTGTCTTGCTAGGTGCTAGCATGTTAGCCGTTAGCATGTTAGCATTTAAGCTAATTTACTCATGTCTAAAGGCAAATACACACATGGCATGATGTAGGGAGGTTATAGGACAACCTTGGCAGTTTCTAAACTTGAGGCTCTCTTGCTAGGTGCTACCATGTTAGCCGTTAGCATGTTAGCATTTAAGCTAATTTACTAATGTCTAAAGGCAAATGCACACATGGCATGATGTAGGGAGGTTATAGGACAACCTTGGCACTCTCTAAACTTGGGACTCTCTTGCTAGGTGCTAGCATGATGACTGTTGGCATGTTAGCATTTAAGCTAATTTGCTTATGTTTAAAGGCAAATACACACGTGCATGATGCAGGGACGTTATAGGACAACCTTGGCAGTTTCTAAACTTGAGGCTGTCTTGCTAGGTGCTAGCATGTTAGCCGTTAGCATGTTAGCATTTAAGCTAATTTGCTCATGTCTAAAGGCAAATACACACATGGCATGATGTAGGGAGGTTATAGGACAACCTTGGCACTTTCTAAACTTGGGACTCTCTTGCTAGGTGCTAGCATGATGGCTGTTAGCATGTTAGCATTTAAGCTAATTTGCTAATGTTTAAAGGCAAATACACACATGGCATGATGTAGGGAGGTTATAGGACAACCTTGGCACTTTCTAAACTTGAGGCTCTCTTGCTAGGTGCTAGCATAATGACTGTTAGCGTGTTAGCATTTAAGCTAATTTACTCACATTTAAAGACAAATACACAGATGGCATGATGTGGGGAGGTTATAGGACAACCTTGGCAGTTTCTAAACTTGAGGCCCTCTTGCTAGGTGCTCGCATGGTAGCCGTTACCACGTTAGCATTTAAGCTAATTTACTCATGTCTAAAGGCAAATACACACATGGCATGATGTAGGGAGGTTATAGGACAACCTTGGCACTTTCTAAACTTGAGGCTCTCTTGCTAGGTGCTAGCATGACGACTGTTAGCATGTTAGCATTTAAGCTACTTTACTCACATTTAAAGGCAAATACACACATGGCATGATGTAGGGAGGTTATAGGACAACCTTGGCACTTTCTAAACTTGAGGCTCTCTTGCTAGGTGCTAGCATGGTAGCCGTTAGCATATTAGCATTTAAGCTAATTTACTCATGTCTAAAGGCAAATACACATATGGCATGATGTCGGGAGGTTATAGGACAACCTTGGCACTTTCTAAACTTGAGGCTCTCTTGCTAGGTGCGAGCATGATAACTGTTAGCATGTTAACATTTAAGCTAATTTACTCACGTTTAAAGGCAAATACACACATGGCATGATATAGGAAGGTTATAGGACAACCTTTGTATTTTCTAAACTTGAGGCCATCTTGCTAGGTGCTAGCATGGTAGCCGTTAGCATGTTAGCATTTAAGCTAATTTACTCATGTCAACAGGCAAATGCACACATGACATGATGTAGGGAGGTTATAGGACAACCTTGGCACTTTCTAAACTTGAGGCCCTCTTGCTAGGTGCTAGCATGGTAGCCGTTAGCATGTTAGCATTTAAGCTAATTTACTCATGTCTTCAGGCAAATACACATATGGCATGATGTAGGGAGGTTATAGGACAACCTTGGCACTTTCTAAACTTGAGGCTCTCTTGCTAGGTGCTAGCATAATGATTGTTAGCATGTTAGCATTTAAGCTAATTTACTCATGTCAACAGGCAAATGCACACATGACATGATGTAGGGAGGTTATAGGACAACCTTGGCACTTTCTAAACTTGAGGCCCTCTTGCTAGGTGCTAGCATGGTAGCCGTTAGCACGTTAGCATTTAAGCTAATTTACTCATGTCTAAAGGCAAATACACACATGGCATGATGTAGGGAGGTTATAGGACAACCTTGGCACTTTCTAAACTTGAGGCTCTCTTGCTAGGTGCTAGCATGTCGACTGTTAGCATGTTAACATTTAAGCTAATTTACTCACGTTTAAAGGCAAATACACACATGGCATGATATAGGGAGGTTATAGGACAACCTTTGTAGTTTCTAAACTTGAGGCCATCTTGCTAGGTGCTAGCAGGGTAGCCGTTAGCATGTTAGCTTTTTAGCTATGTTACTCAAGTTTAAAGGCAAATACACACTTGCCATGATGTGGGGACACTAGAGGACTGCATCAACCTTTTCCGTACTTGAGGCTTTCTTACTAGGTGCTACTGCGGTAGCCGTTGGCGCACCGGGCCCGAGGTTCACAGCACAGGTGGCCAGTCCATCAAAATTTCCGCGGGAATTTTCTAGTTATGGACTGGCCCAGTAGCACTTGCAGTAGCACTTGCAGTAGCAGTCTATGGGCTGGCTACTGAGCCAGCCCATATTGTTATTGTTGTTTAGCTATTGATGCCTTCCGCCGTCAGTCTGAAATTACCAAAGTGCAGTTCAATAATCTTTTTCAGTTCCTTCGCAAAACTGGCAAGACTATCTTCATTAGTGGCCCTCTCTCACCTCACAACCGCGGGTATGGTATATTCAGTCGTATTCTCTCCCTCCACACCTGGCTCCAGTCTGCTACAAACTCCCTCTCTCTTAACTATATTGACAACTTCGATCTTTTTTGGGGCCGGAAATCCTTTTTTAATCCTGACGGCCTCCATCCTAGCAAGCTTGGCAGTCGGATTTTAACAGTACATTTACAACACGCTGTTCACAGTGCGTGACTATTTACATTTGGTCAGACACGCCCCCCTTTTTCTTTTTCTTCTTCCATATCCGGCTACAATTTTACCCACAGCTCCTCCTGCAGGCCACAGCGTTCACTGCACCCTGCTACTGCTTGCTCTACTTTTCAGCCTTTTCTTTCACCTACAAACAAGATCCCCTCCCACTGGTCATACCGCCCGACTGGACTCCGCTATTACAACAATAAACATGCAAATTTAATAAATCTCCGCCCACTCTCCCGCAGCCAAGATCAAATGATGAACTCTTATAATCTCAAATTATCCCTCCTAAATGTCCGCTCTCTCAACAACAAGGCTCTCATTCTAAATGAATACATCACTGACAATAAACTGGACTTCCTCTGTTTGACAGAAACCTGGCACAAACCTTTGGACTATTTCTCCCTAAACCAAGCAACACTTCCTGGATTTACTTACCTTGAAAACGCCCGTCCCGACGGACGTGGCGGTGGCACAGCAGTCATATATAAAAAGGACATCAAAGTCACTCCAATATCCCTCCAAAATGTTCACTCCTTCGAATTCACTGCCTTCAAACTGTCCGGTCCATCCCCCCTTGTCACTGCTGTCATCTATCGCCCCCCAAAACCAAACTCTTCTTTCCTATCAGATTTTACGGACCTCATCACCCAATTAAATGCAATCTCATCATCCATCCTTCTGCTCGGTGATTTCAACCTTCATATTGACAATTCCAACTCCAAACCTGCGACAGAATTCCTTGATCTTCTCAGCTGTTTCTCCATCACTCAACAAGTTAACTTCCCCACCCACACCAGAGGACACATCCTGGATCTTGTCTGCACTACTGGTATCAATATTCACAACCTCACTAGCCATAACTTGCACATATCAGACCATCTGGCCATCACATTTGATTTACACACATCTCCTAGTGTCTCAAAAATCAAACGTCAAATAACCTTCAGGAATCTCAAATCCATCAACCCTCATGCCCTTACCTCACTTCTAACCACAAAATTTGCTATCTCCCCTCCCCCGCTGTCTGAGGACCCCTCTGAACTTGTCTCCTACTACAACAATACCCTTTCCTCCTGTCTTGATGAACTGGCCCCTAAAAAAACCAAACTGGTCTCCTTCTCCCACACTGCCCCCTGGTACACCCCTCAGCTCCATAATATGAAGACCCGTAAACGCCAGCTTGAGAGACTGTACAAGAAATCTGGCCTAACTGTTCATCTTCAAGCTTACACAGATTTTCTACAGCAATATAAAGATGCCTTAAACACTGCCCGCTCACGATACTACTCCAATCTGATTATATCTAGTTCCAAAAATCCTAAATCCCTCTTTTCAACAATCAACACACTGCTAAAGCCAAATGACAACTCCTCCTCATCCTTCACCACCACCAAATGCAACAACTTCTTAACCTACTTCCAGTCCAAAATTACCAAAATATACAGCTCCCTAAACCCCCCCTCGACTCACTCGCTTCCTCCTGACCCTCCACTATTTGGCTCCACCCAACGACTCTCCAAATTTACACCTATCTCACCCGTGCAACTCACTAAAATACTAACCGGTATGAAGACTCCAACATGCTCCCTGGATCCTATCCCTTCTTCATTCATCAAACCCTGCCTCCACATCATCTCCCCGCTGATCACAAGTATCATTAACTCCTCCCTTATCACTGGATCCGTCCCACAGTCTCTCAAGCTGGCGGCAATCACCCCCACACTCAAAAAGTCTGGTCTCGATCCCAATAACCTCTCCAATTTCCGTCCCATATCCAACCTCCCCTTTCTGTCCAAAATCCTTGAACGTGTCATAGCTGCTCAACTTCAATCTCACCTCAACTCCAACAGCCTGTTTGAATCCTTCCAGTCCGGTTTCCGTCCCAAACACAGCACTGAAACAGCTCTTCTTAAAATCACCAATGATCTTCTTCTCTCCTCCGATTCCGGCCATCTTACCATCCTCATCCTCCTAGACCTCACCGCAGCCTTTGACACCATTAGCCACTCTATCCTCCTGTCCCGCCTCAAAACCAGCCTCAATATCACCGATTCTGCTCTGTCCTGGCTCCAATCATACCTCACCAACCGTCAACAGTTTGTGCACATAAATAGCTGCTCCTCCTCCATAGCCCCTTTACCTCAAGGTGTTCCCCAAGGTTCGGTGCTTGGTCCTCTTCTCTTCATCCTCTACATCCTTCCACTTGGCAATATCATCCGTCGACATGGCCTCAATTTCCACAGCTACGCTGATGATATTCAACTATACATTTCTACCACCTCCATCAACTCCAACATCTACTCCACCCTCACCAACTGCTTAGCTGATATCAAAACTTGGATGGAACAAAATTTTCTCAAACTTAATAGTGACAAAACAGATATTATCATCATCGGTCCCAAAAACACCACGGCGCCCACCCATAATTTCCATCTTCAATTTGACAGCGCCACCCTCACTCCATCCCCGCTCATCCGCAACCTTGGTATCCTCCTAGACCCCACCCTTTCATTTGAACCCCACATCAAACAGTTAACCCGGACTGCATTCTTTCATCTTAAGAACATAGCCCGACTCCGTCCATCACTTACATTCTCTGCCGCTGAATCCCTAATCCATGCATTCATCACCTCCAGAATCGACTACTGCAACAGCATTCTCTACGGTACACCATCCAAAACCCTCAACAAACTACAATATATTCAGAACTCCGCTGCCCGCCTCCTCACCTCCACCCGCTCCCGTGAACACATTACCCCTGTCCTCCAAAACCTCCACTGGCTTCCCGTTCCCCAACGCATTCACTTCAAAATTCTTCTCATCACCTACAAAGCCCTCCACGATCTGACCCCCCCATATCTCACAGACCTCCTCCATCCACATAATCCCCCGCGTCCCCTTCGCTCCTCAGACTCCAACCTCCTGGCACTCCCCTGTAAGACCAAGCTCCGAACCTGGGGAGACAGAGCCTTCTCCATCGCTGCCCCCACTCTCTGGAACTCTTTGCCCCATTCACTCCGTGCTTGCCCTGACCTTCCCACCTTCAAAAAACAACTCAAAACCCACCTCTTTAAATCTGTTTTTAATGTCTAACCTTCTATATCTGACTGCTGTGCCCCGCCCCCGCTTTTTTAACTGTGTACTAACCAATGAATGTTGTATTTTGGTGTGTCTTTTATTCAGTTTACTTGCTCTATTCAACTTCATTCTTTTGTAAAGTGTCTTTGAGTATCTTGAAAAGCGCTATACAAATAAAATGTATTATTATTATTATTATGGACTGGCTCAGTAGCCAGCCCATAGACTGCTACTTGCAGTAGCAGTCTATGGGCTGGCTACTGAGCCAGCCCATATTGTTATTGCTGTTTAGTTATTATTATTTTTTTTATTCTTATATCTTAATCTTCCACTTTTTGCGCGCGTAATGCGGCCAAAACCGCAAGAAGGACCCCCACACATGTTACACCGCCGGAAACGTGGCGCTCGGGACTACAGCGGTATTTAATTTTTGGAAAGTTTTGTGTAACCATGGCGACGCTATTAACGAAAACGTTAAAAAATGGGCCACTTGATTAGGGAATCGCTGTTCTATTTTTAGAACAGCACATAGAAAACGAGAATTTACAGACTTTTCACAGCCTTGTAGCTCAGCCATACGGCCACATAGAAACGTGATTGATGGCTCATTTTTGAGATAAACGTCTGAACTCTCTCTGTGGCTAAATGCTAATTGCTAGCATGTTAGCATGTTAGCATTTAAGCTAATTTACTCATGTCTAAAGGCAAATACACACATGGCATGATGTAGGGAGGTCATAGGACAACCTTGGCAGTTTCTAAACTTGAGGCTCTCTTGCTAGGTGCTAGCATGTTAGCCGTTAGCATGTTAGCATTTAAGCTAATTTACTCATGTCTAAAGGCAAATACACACATGGCATGATATAGGGAGGTTATAGGACAACCTTGGCACTTTGTAAACTTGAAACCCTCTTGCTAGGTGCTAGCATGGACCCGTTAGCATGTTAGCCTTTAAGCTAATTTACTCACGTTTAAAGGCAAATACACACATGGCATGATATAGGGAGGTTATAGGACAACCTTGGCACTTTCTAAACTTGAAACCCTCTTGCTAGGTGCTAACATGGTAGCCGTTAGCATGTTAGCATTTAAGCTAATTTACTCATGTCTAAAGGCAAATACACACATGGCATGATGTAAGGAGGTTATAGGACAACCTTGGCACTTTCTCAACTTTATGCTCTCTTGCTAGGTGCTAGCATGGTAGCCGTTAGCATGTTAGCATTTAAGCTAATTTACTCATGTCTTCAGGCAAATACACATATGGTATGGTGTAGGGAGGTTATAGGACAACCTTGGCACTTTCTAAACTTGAGGCTGGCTTGCTAGGTGCTAGCATAATGATTGTTAGCATGTTAGCATTTAAGCTAATTTACTCACGTTTAAAGGCAAATATACACATGACATGATGTTGGGAGGTTATAGGACAACCTTGGTAGTTTCTAAACTTGAGGCTGTCTTGCTAGGTGCTAGCGTGTTAGCCGTTAGCATGTTAGCATTTAAGCTAATTTACTCATGTCTAAAGGCAAATACACACATGGCATGATGTAGGGAGGTTATTGGACAACCTTGGCACTTTCTAAACTTGAGGCTCTCTTGCTAGGTGCTAGCATGATAACTGTTAGCATGTTAGCATTTAAGCTAAATTACTCACATTTAAAGGCAAATACACACATGGCATGATATAGGGAGGTTATAGGACAACATTGGCACTTTCTGAACTTGAAACCCTCTTGCTAGGTGCTAGCATGGTAGCCGTTAGCATGTTAACATTTAAGCTAATTTACTCATGTCTAAAGGCAAATACACACATGGCATGATGTAGGGAGTTTATAGGACAACCTTGGCACTTTCTAAACTTGATGCTCTCTTGGTAGGTGCTAGCATGGTAGCCGTTAGCATGTTAGCATTTAAGCTAATTTACTCATGTCTTCAGGCAAATACACACATGGCATGGTGTAGGGAGGTTATAGGACAACCTTGGCGCTTTCTAAACTTGAGGCTCTCTTGCTAGGTGCTAGCATGATAACTGTTAGCATGTTAGCATCTAAGCTAATTTACTCACGTTTAAAGGCAAATACACACATGGCATGATATAGGGAGATTATAGGACAACCTTGGCACTTTGTAAACTTGAAACCCTCTTGCTAGGTGCTAGCATGGTAGCCGTTAGCATGTTAGCATTTAAGCTAATTTACTCATGTCTAAAGGCAAATACACACATGGCATGATGTAGGGAGGTTATAGGACAACCTTGGCACTTTCTCAACTTGATGCTCTCTTGCTAGGTGCTAGCATGGTAGCCGTTAGCATGTTAGCATTTAAGCTAATTTACTCATGTCTTCAGGCAAATACACATATGGCATGGTGTAGGGAGGTTATAGGACAACCTTGGCACTTTCTAAACTTGAGGCTCTCTTGCTAGGTGCTAGCATAATGATTGTTAGCATGTTAGCATTTAAGCTAATTTACTCATGTTTAAAGGCAAATACACACATGACATGATGTGGGGAGGTTATAGGACAACCTTGGCACTTTCTCAACTTGATGCTCTCTTGCTAGGTGCTAGCATCGTAGCCGTTAGCATGTTAGCATTTTAGCATTTAAGCTAATTTACTCATGTCTAAAGGCAAATACACACATGGCATGATGTAGGGAGGTGATAGGACAACCTTGGCACTTTCTAAACTTGGGACTCTCTTGCTAGGTGCGAGCATGATGACTGTTAGCATGTTAGCATTTAAGCTAATTTGCTCACGTTTAAAGGCAAATACACACATGCATGATGCAGGGACGTCATAGGACATCCTTGGCAGTTTCTAAACTTAAGGCTGTCTTGCTAGGTGCTAGCATGTTAGCATTTAAGCTAATTTACTCACATTTAAAGGCAAATACACACATGGCATGATGTAGGGAGGTTATAGGACAACCTTGGCACTTTCTAAACTTGAGGCTCTCTTGCTAGGTGCTAGCATAATGATTGTTAGCATGTTAGCATTTAAGCTAATTTACTCAAGTTTAAAGGCAATTACACACTTGGCATGATGTGGGGACACTATGGGACTGCATCAACTTTTTCCGTACTTGAGGCTTTCTTGCTAGGTGCTACCGCGGTAGCCGTTGGCCCACCGGGCCCGAGGTTCACAGCACAGGTGGCCAGTCCATCAAAATTTCCGCGGGAATTTTCTAGTTATTATTATTATTATTATTATTATTATATCTTAATCTTCCCACTTTTGTGCGCGTAATGCGGCCAAAACCGCAGGAAGGATCCCCACACATGTTACACCGCCGGAAACGTGGCACTCGGGACTACAGCGGTATTTATTTTTTGGAACGTTTTGTGTAACCATGGCGACGCTATTCGCGTTTGAAAAACGCAAAAATCAATGGTTCAAAAAATTAGGGACATTTGGGCTATTTTTAGAACAGCTCATGCCAGTGAAAAGAATGAGAATTTACAGACTTTTCACAGCCTTGTAGCTCAGCCATACGGCCACGTAGAAAGGTGATTGACGGCTCATTTTTGAGATAAACTTCTCTACTCTCTCTGTGGCTAATTAGTTTTGTCGTAGGATGTTTAGTTTTCCCTCTATCTTCGTCAGAAGGAGGTGTGCGCAGTTGCAGCGTCTCCCACTCTGACTCCACTGTGGCAGGGGAGACGAAGAGAAAACTTTTTGGCTTTGCAAACAACTGCTCTTCCTGGCCATACCGTTTTAGCCAGCTCGATTTAATTTGGTGAAAACGTAGGAAATCTTGTCCCCTTTCCAAAAATGTCACTCTTATGTCTGAGAGATGTACGGATTGCCTTCTGGGCCCTCAGAAGCGAGAAGAGCGCCGACATGTCTCCCATTCACTCCCATGTTAAAGACGCCGTCTTTTCTTTCTCCAAACCTTTAATTTTCTGTGTTTTCAACTCGTCATCTTGCGGTCGTTTCTCAACCGATATGCAAAACGAGCAGATCTATGCGAAGCCCCGACCCTCGGGCCGGTCACGGTCGTCTCGTGGTGTCGATATCTTGAATCGTTTGGCCGTAAGAAGCTTCTGTTCGACATGAGCGATTCAGCCCTCTGAGCTCATTCACTGCCATGGCCACCACCTCCTCCTCCTCACAGCCCCTCCCTTCAAAAAACCCCTTTTCTTGACATGTGCGATTCCAATGATTCCCTTCCCAGCTGATACCATACAGCTCATTTATTGTGTAGATTTTAAAAGTTAGATTTTTCTAATTAAGCACAGTGACTCCAGGCACCTCAAAGACCAAAGTATCAAAATATCAACATTTTTATAGAATCCATGATACAGCAATAAGCTGTGTTATCATCATGTCCGGAATCGATAGTTCAGTATCGACCCGCATGCCATAAACTCTCTGCTCTTTAGTCCTCCATGGCAATGCAAGTGCTGCTGTCAATTGGAAAACAACACATGACATGTACAGACACCACAGCAGTGCCTGGCAACTTTCAAGACTTGATGCTATGTTGCTAGGCCCTCTTGCTAGGTGCTAGCATGGTAGCCATTAGCATGTTAGCATTTTAGCTAATTTTTACTTATGTTTAAAGGCAAATACACACACGGCATGATGTCGGGAGGTTATAGGACAACCTTGGCACTTTCTAAACTTCAGGCTCTCATGCTAGGTGCTAACATGGTAGCCGTTAGCATGTTAGCATTAAAGCTAATTTACTCATGTCTAAAGGCAAATACACACATGGCATGATGTAGGGAGGTTATAGGACAACCTTGGCACTTTCTCAACTTGATGCTCTCTTGCTAGGTGCTAGCATGGTAGCCGTTAGCATGTTAGCATTTAAGCTAATTTACTCATGTCTTCAGGCAAATACACATATGGCATGGTGTAGGGAGGTTATAGGACAACCTTGGCACTTTCTAAACTTGAGGCTGTCTTGCTAGGTGCTAGCATAATGATTGTAGCATGTTAGCATTTAAGCTAATTTACTCACGTTTAAAGGCAAATAAACACATGACATGATGTGGGGAGGCTATAGGACAACCTTGGTAGTTTCTAAACTTGAGGCTGTCTTGCTAGGTGCTAGCATGTTAGCATGTTAGCATTTAAGCTAATTTACTCATGTCTAAGGGCAAATACACACATGGCATGATGTGGGGACACTGTAGGACTGCCCCAAACCTTTCAGGACCTGAGGCTGTTTTGCTAGGTGTTAGCGTGGTAGTCGTTAGCATGTTAGCATTTTCGCTAATTTTCTAAAGTTTAAAGGCAAATACACACTTGGCATGATGTGGGGACACTGTAGGATTGCCCCAAACTTTTCAGGACCTGAGGTTGTTTTGCTAGGTGTTAGCATGGTAGCCGTTAGCATGTTAGCATTTAAGCTAATTTACTCATGTCTTCAGTCAAATACACATATGGCATGGTGTAGGGAGGTTATAGGACAACCTTGGCACTTTCTAAACTTGAGGCTCTCTTGCTAGGTGCTACCATAATGATTGTAAGCATGTTAGCATTTATGCTAATTTACTCACGTTTAAAGGCAAATACACACATGACATGATGTGGGGAGGTTATAGGACAACCTTGGCACTTTCTCAACTTGATGCTCTCTTGCTAGGTGCTAGCGTCGTAGCCGTTAGCATGTTAGCATTTAAGCTAATTTACTCATGTCTAAAGGCAAATACACACAACGCATGATGTAGGGAGGTTATAGGACAACCTTGGCACTTTCTAAACTTGGGACTCTCTTGCTAGGTGCTAGCATGATGACTGTTAGCATGTTAGCATTTAAGCTAATTTGCTCACGTTTAAAGGCAAATACACACATGCATGATGCAGGGACGTCATAGGACATCCTTGGCAGTTTCTAAACTTAAGGCTGTCTTGCTAGGTGCTAGCATGTTAGCATGTTAGCATTTAAGCTAATTTACTCATGTCTTAAGGCAAATACACACATGGCATGATGTAGGGAGGTTATAGGACAACCTTGGCACTTTCTAAACTTGAGGCTCTCTTGCTAGGTGCTAGCATAATGATTGTTAGCATGTTAGCATTTAAGCTAATTTACTCAAGTTTAAAGGCAATTACACACTTGGCATGATGTGGGGACACTATGGGACTGCATCAACTTTTTCCGTACTTGAGGCTTTCTTGCTAGGTGCTACCGCGGTAGCCGTTGGCCCACCGGGCCCGAGGTTCACAGCACAGGTGGCCAGTCCATCAAAATTTCCGCGGGAATTTTCTAGTTATGGACTGGCTCAGTAGCCAGCCCACAGACTGCTACTGCAAGTAGCAGTCTATGGGCTGGCTACTGAGCCAGCCCATATTGTTATTCCTTGTGGTGTTTACCAATTTTTATTATGGACTGGCCCAGTAGCCAGCCCATAGACTGCTACTGCAAGTAGCAGTCTATGGGCTGGCTACTGAGCCAGCCCATATTGTTATTGCTGTTTAGTTATGGACTGGCCCAGTAGCCAGCCCATAGACTGCTACTTGCAGTAGCAGTCTATGGGCTGGCTACTGAGCCAGCCCATATTGTTATTCCTTGTGCGTTTAGTTATTATTATATCTTAATCTTCCCTTTTTTGCGCGCGTAATGCGGCCAAAACCGCAAGAAGGACCCCCACACATGTTACACCGTCGGAATCGTGACGCTCGGGACTACAGCGGTATTTATTTTTTGGAACGTTTTGTGTAACCATGGCGACGCTATTAACCGAAACGTTCAAAAATGGGCCAGTTGATTAGGTACAGAATTCTATTTTCAGAACAGCCGCATTCCAGAGAAAACGAGAATTTACAGACATTTCACAGCCTTGTAGCTCAGCCATACGGCCACGTAGAAACGTGATTGATGGCTCATTTTTTAGATAAACTTCTGAACTCTCTCTGTGGCTAAATGCTAATTGTTAGCATGTTAGCATGTTAGCATTTAAGCTAATTTACTCATGTTTAAAGGCAAATACACCCATGGCATGATGCAGGGAGGTTCTAGGACAACCTTGGCAGTTTCTAAACTTGAGGCTCTCTTGCTAGGTGCTAGCATGGACCCGTTAGCATGTTAGCATTTAAGCTAATTTACTCACGTTTAAAGGCAAATACACACATGACATGATGTGGGGAGGTTATAGGACAACCTTGGTAGTTTCTAAACTTGAGGCTGTCTTGCTAGGTGCTAGCATGTTAGCCGTTAGCATGTTAGCATTTAAGCTAATTTACTCATGTCTAAAGGCAAATACACACATGGCATGATGTAGGGAGGTTATAGGACAACCTTGGCACTTTCTAAACTTGAGGGTCTCTTGCTAGGTGCTAGCATGATAACTGTTAGCATGTTAGCATTTAAGCTAATTTACTCACGTTTAAAGGCAAATACACACATGGCATGATATAGGGAGGTTGAAGGACAACCTTGGCACTTTGTAAACTTGAAACTCTCTTGCTAGGTGCTAGCATGTTAGCCGTTAGCGTGTTAGCATTTAAGCTAATTTACTCATGTCTAAATGCAAATACACACATGGCATGGTGTAGGGATGTTACAGGACAACCTTGGCACTTTCGAAAGTTGAGGTTCTCTTGCTAGGTGCTAGCATGATAACTGTTAGCATGTTAGCATTTTAGCTAATTTACTCATGTCTAAAGGAAAATACACACATGGCATGATGTGGGGACACTGTAGGACTGCCCCAAACTTTTCAGGACCTGAGGCTGTTTTGCTACGTGTTAGCACGGTAGCCCTTAGCATGTTAGCATTTTAGCTAATTTACTCAAGTTTAAAGGCAAATACACACTTGGCATGATGTGGGGACACTATGGGACTGCATCAACCTTTTCCGTACTTGAGGCTTTCTTGCTAGGTGCTACCGCGGTAGCCGTTGGCGCACCGGGCCCGAGGTTCACAGCACAGGTGGCCAGTCCATCAAAATTTCCGCGGGAATTTTCTAGTTATGGACTGGCTCAGTAGCCAGCCCATTGACTGCTACTTGCAGTAGCAGTCTATGGGCTGGCTACTGAGCCAGCCCATATTGTTATTCCTTGTGCGTTTAGTTATTATTATATCTTAATCTTCCCTTTTTTGCGCGCGTAATGCGGCCAAAACCGCAAGAAGGACCCCCACACATGTTACACCGTCGGAATCGTGACGCTCGGGACTACAGCGGTATTTATTTTTTGGAACGTTTTGTGTAACCATGGCGACGCTATTAACCGAAACGTTCAAAAATGGGCCAGTTGATTAGGTACAGAATTCTATTTTTAGAACAGCCGCATTCCAGAGAAAACGAGAATTTACAGACATTTCACAGCCTTGTAGCTCAGCCATACGGCCACGTAGAAACGTGGTTGATGGCTCATTTTTTAGATAAACTTCTGAACTCTCTCTGTGGCTAAATGCTAATTGTTAGCATGTTAGCATGTTAGCATTTAAGCTAATTTACTCATGTTTAAAGGCAAATACACCCATGGCATGATGCAGGGAGGTTCTAGGACAACCTTGGCAGTTTCTAAACTTGAGGCTCTCTTGCTAGGTGCTAGCATGGACCCGTTAGCATGTTAGCATTTAAGCTAATTTTCTCACGTTTAAAGGCAATTGCACACATGGCATGATGTAGGGAGGTTATAGGACAACCTTAGCAGTTTCTAAACTTGAGGCTCTCTTGCTAGGTGCTAGCATGGTAGCCGTTAGCATGTTAGCATTTAAGCTAATTTACTCACGTTTAAAGGCAAATACACACATGACATGATGTGGGGAGGTTATAGGACAACCTTGGTAGTTTCTAAACTTGAGGCTGTCTTGCTAGGTGCTAGCATGTTAGCCGTTAGCATGTTAGCATTTAAGCTAATTTACTCATGTCTAAAGGCAAATACACACATGACATGATGTAAGGAGGTTATAGGACAACCTTGGCACTTTCTAAACTTGAGGGTCTCTTGCTAGGTGCTAGCATGATAACTGTTAGCATGTTAGCATTTAAGCTAATTTACTCACGTTTAAAGGCAAATACACACATGGCATGATATAGGGAGGTTGAAGGACAACCTTGGCACTTTGTAAACTTGAAACTCTCTTGCTAGGTGCTAGCATGTTAGCCGTTAGCGTGTTAGCATTTAAGCTAATTTACTCATGTCTAAATGCAAATACACACATGACATGATGTAGGGAGGTTATAGGACAACCTTGGCACTTTCTAAACTTGAGGGTCTCTTGCTAGGTGCTAGCATGATGACTTTTAGCATGTTAGCATTTAAGCTAATTTGCTCATGTTTAAAGGCAAATACACACATGCATGATGCAGGGACGTTATAGGACATCCTTGGCACTTTCTAAACTTGAGGCTCTCTTGCTAGGTGCTAGCATAATGACTGTTAGCGTGTTAGCATATAAGCTAATTTACTCACGTTTAAAGGCAAATACACAAATGGCATGATGTGGGGAGGTTATAGGACAACCTTGGCAGTTTCTAAACTTAAGGCCCTCTTGCTAGGTGCTAGCATGGTAGCCGTTAGCATGTTAGCATTTAAGCTAATTTACTCATGTCTACAGGCAAATGCACACATGACATGATGTAGGGAGGTTATAGGACAACCTTGGCACTTTCTAAACTTGAGGCTCTCTTGCTAGGTGCTAGTATAATGACTGTTAGCGTGTTAGCATTTAAGCTAATTTACTCATGTCTAAAGGCAAATACACACATGGCATGATGTAGGGAGGTTATAGGACAACCTTGGCAGTTTCTAAACTTGAGGCTCTCTTGCTAGGTGCTAGCATGACGACTGTTAGCATGTTAGCATTTAAGCTAATTTACTCACATTTGAAGGCAAATACACACATGGCATGATATAGGGAGGTTATAGGACAACCTTGGCACTTTCTAAACTTGAGGCTCTCTTGCTAGGTGCTAGCATGATAACTGTTAGCATGTTAACATTTAAGCTAATTTACTCACGTTTAAAGGCAAATACACACATGGCATGATATAGAGAGGTTATAGGACAACCTTTGTAGTTTCTAAACTTGAGGCCATCTTGCTAGGTGCTAGCATGGTAGCCGTTAGCATGTTAGCATTTAAGCTAATTTACTCATGTCTTTAGGCAAATACACATATGGCATGGTGTAGGGAGGTTATAGGACAACCTTGGCACTTTCTAAACTTGAGGCTCTCTTGCTAGGTGCTAGCATAATGATTGTTAGCATGTTAGCATTAAAGCTAATTTACTCATGTCTAAAGGCAAATACACACATGGCATGATGCGGGGACGTTATAGGACATCCTTGGCACTTTCTGACCTTGAGGCTCTCTTGCTAGGTGCTAGCATAATGACTGTTAGCATGTTAGCATTTAAGCTAATTTGCTCACGTTTAAAGGCAAATACAAACATGGCATGATGTGGGGAGGTTATAGGACAACCTTGGCAGTTTCTAAACTTGAGGCCCTCTTGCTAGGTGCTAGCATGGTAGCCGTTAGCATGTTAGCATTTAGGCTAATTTACTCATGTCTACAGGCAAATACACACATGGCATGGTGTAGGGATGTTACAGGACAACCTTGGCACTTTCTAAACTTGAGGCCCTCTTGCTAGGTGCTAGCATGGTAGCCGTTAGCACGTTAGCATTTAAGCTAATTTACTCATGTCTAAAGGCAAATACACACATGGCATGATGTAGGGAGGTTATAGGACAACCTTGGCACTTTCTAAGCTTGAGGCTCTCTTGCTAGGTGCTAGCATAATGATTGTTAGCATGTTAGCATTTGAGCTAATTTACTCACGTTTAAAGGCAAATACACACATGACATGATGTGGGGAGGTTATAGGACAACCTTGGTAGTTTCTAAACTTGAGGCTGTCTTGCTAAGTGCTAGCATGTTAGCCGTTAGCATGTTAGCGTTTAAGCTAATTTACTCACGTCTAAAGGCAAATACACACATGGCATGATGTAGGGAGGTTATAGGACAACCTTGGCACTTTCTAAACTTGAGGCTCTCTTGCTAGGTGCTAGCATGATGACTGTTAGCATGTTAGCATTGAAGCTAATTTGCTCATGTTTAAAGGCAAATACACACATGCATGATGCAGGGACGTCATAGGACATCCATGGCAGTTTCTAAACTTGAGGCTGTCATGCTAGGTGCTAGCATGTTAGCCGTTAGCATGTTAGCATTTAAGCTAATTTACTCATGTCTAAAGGCAAATACACATATGGCATGATGTAGGGAGGTTATAGGACAAACTTGGCACTTTCTAAACTTGAGGCTCTCTTGCTAGGTGCTAGCATAATGATTGTTAGCATGTTAGCATTTAAGCTAATTTACTCACGTTTAAAGGCAAATACACACATGGCATGATGTAGGGAGGTGATAGGACAACCTTGGCACTTTCTAAACTTGGGACATTCTTGCTAGGTGCTAGCATGATGACTGTTAGCATGTTAGCATTTAAGCTAATTTGCTCACGTTTAAAGGCAAATACACACATGCATGATGCAGGGACGTCATAGGACATCCTTGGCAGTTTCTAAACTTAAGGCTGTCTTGCTAGGTGCTAGCATGTTAGCATTTAAGCTAATTTACTCATGTCTAAAGGCAAATACACACATGGCATGATGTAGGGAGGTTATAGGACAACCTTGGCACTTTCTATACTTGAGGCTCTCTTCCTAGGTGCTAGCATGATAACTGTTAGCATGTAAGCATTTAAGCTAATTTACTCACGTTTAAAGGCAAATACACACATGGCATGATGTAGGGAGGTTATTGGACAACCTTGGCACTTTCTAAACTTGAGGCTCTCTTGCTAGGTGCTAGCATAATGATTGTTAGCATGTTAGCACTTAAGCTAATTTACTCAAGTTTAAAGGCAATTACACACTTGGCATGATGTGGGGACACTATGGGACTGCATCAACTTTTTCCGTACTTGAGGCTTTCTTGCTAGGTGCTACCGCGATAGCCGTTGGCCCACCGGGCCCGAGGTTCACAGCACAGGTGGCCAGTCCATCAAAATTTCCGCGGGAATTTTCTAGTTATGGACTGGCCCAGTAGCCAGCCCATAGACTGCTACTTGCAGTAGCAGTCTATGGGCTGGCTACTGAGCCAGCCCATATTGTTATTCCTTGTGCGTTTAGTTATGGACTGGCCCAGTAGCCAGCCCATAGACTGCTACTTGCAGTAGCAGTCTATGGGCTGGCTACTGAGCCAGCCCATATTGTTATTCCTTGTGGTGTTTACCAATTTTTATTATTCTTATATCTTAATCTTCCACTTTTTGTGCGCGTAATGCGGCCAAAACCGCAAGAAGGACCCCCACACATGTTACACCGTCGGAATCGTGACGCTCGGGACTACAGCGGTATTTATTTTTTGGAACGTTTTGTGTAACCATGGCGACGCTATTAACCGAAACGTTCAAAAATGGGCCAGTTGATTAGGTACAGAATTCTATTTTTAGAACAGCCGCATTCCAGAGAAAACGAGAATTTACAGACATTTCACAGCCTTGTAGCTCAGCCATACGGCCACGTAGAAACGTGGTTGATGGCTCATTTTTTAGATAAACTTCTGAACTCTCTCTGTGGCTAAATGCTAATTGTTAGCATGTTAGCATGTTAGCATTTAAGCTAATTTACTCATGTTTAAAGGCAAATACACCCATGGCATGATGCAGGGAGGTTCTAGGACAACCTTGGCAGTTTCTAAACTTGAGGCTCTCTTGCTAGGTGCTAGCATGGACCCGTTAGCATGTTAGCATTTAAGCTAATTTTCTCACGTTTAAAGGCAATTGCACACATGGCATGATGTAGGGAGGTTATAGGACAACCTTAGCAGTTTCTAAACTTGAGGCTCTCTTGCTAGGTGCTAGCATGGTAGCCGTTAGCATGTTAGCATTTAAGCTAATTTAGTCATGTTTAAAGGCAAATACACATATGGCATGGTGTAGGGAGGTTATAGGACAACCTTGGCACTTTCTAAACTTGAGGCTCTCTTGCTAGGTGCTAGCATAATGATTGTTAGCATGTTAGCATTTAAGCTAATTTACTCACGTTTAAAGGCAAATACACACATGACATGATGTGGGGAGGTTATAAGACAACCTTGGTAGTTTCTAAACTTGAGGCTGTCTTGCTAGGTGCTAGCATGTTAGCCGTTAGCATGTTAGCATTTAAGCTAATTTACTCATGTCTAAAGGAAAATACACACATGGCATGATGTAGGGAGGTTATAGGACAACCTTGGCACTTTCTAAACTTGAGGGTCTCTTGCTAGGTGCTAGCATGATAACTGTTAGCATGTTAGCATTTAAGCTAATTTACTCACGTTTAAAGGCAAATACACACATGGCATGATATAGGGAGGTTGAAGGACAACCTTTCCACTTTGTAAACTTGAAACTCTCTTGCTAGGTGCTAGCATGTTAGCCGTTAGCGTGTTAGCATTTAAGCTAATTTACTCATGTCTAAATGCAAATACACACATGGCATGATGTAGGGAGGTTATAGGACACCCTTGGTACTTTCTAAACTTGGGACTCTCTTGCTAGGTGCTAGCATGATGACTGTTAGCATGTTAGCATTTAAGCTAATTTGCTCAAGTTTAAAGGCAAATACACACATGCATGATGCAGGGACGTTATAGGACATCCTTGGCACTTTCTAAACTTGAGGCTCTCTTGCTAGGTGCTAGCATAATGACTGTTAGCGTGTTAGCATATAAGCTAATTTACTCACGTTTAAAGGCAAATACACACATGGCATGATGTGGGGAGGTTATAGGACAACCTTGGCAGTTTCTAAACTTAAGGCCCTCTTGCTAGGTGCTAGCATGGTAGCCGTTAGCATGTTAGCATTTAAGCTACTTTACTCATGTCTACAGGCAAATGCACACATGACATGATGTAGGGAGGTTATAGGACAACCTTGGCACTTTCTAAACTTGAGGCCCTCTTGCTAGGTGCTAGCATGGTAGCCGTTAGCACGTTAGCATTTAAGCTAATTTACTCATGTCTAAAGGCAAATACACACATGGCATGATGTAGGGAGGTTATAGGACAACCTTGGCACTTTCTAAACTTAAGGCTGTCTTGCTAGGTGCTAGCATGTTAGCAATTAAGCTAATTTACTCATGTCTAAAGGCAAATACACAAATGGCATGATGTAGGGAGGTTATAGGACAACCTTGGCACTTTCTAAACTTGAGGCTCTCTTGCTAGGTGCTAGCATGATAACTGTTAGCATGTTAGCATTTAAGCTAATTTACTCATGTTTAAAGGCAAATACACACATGGCATGATGTAGGGAGGTTATAGGACAACCTTGGCACTTTCTAAACTTGAGGCTCTCTTGCTAGGTGCTAGCATAATGATTGTTAGCATGTTAGCATTTAAGCTAATTTACTCAAGTTTAAAGGCAATTACACACTTGGCATGATGTGGGGACACTATGGGACTGCATCAACTTTTTCCGTACTTGAGGCTTTCTTGCTAGGTGCTACCGCGGTAGCCGTTGGCGCACCGGGCCCGAGGTTCACAGCGCAGGTGGCCAGTCCATCAAAATTTCCGCGGGAATTTTCTAGTTATTATTATATCTTAATCTTCCCTTTTTTGCGCGCGTAATGCGGCCAAAACCGCAAGAAGGACCCCCACACATGTTACACCGTCGGAATCGTGACGCTCGGGACTACAGCGGTATTTATTTTTTGGAACGTTTTGTGTAACCATGGCGACGCTATTAACCGAAACGTTCAAAAATGGGCCAGTTGATTAGGTACAGAATTCTATTTTTAGAACAGCCGCATTCCAGAGAAAACGAGAATTTACAGACATTTCACAGCCTTGTAGCTCAGCCATACGGCCACGTAGAAACGTGATTGATGGCTCATTTTTTAGATAAACTTCTGAACTCTCTCTGTGGCTAAATGCTAATTGCTAGCATGTTAGCATGTTAGCATTTACGCTAATTTACTCATGTCTATAGGCAAATACACACATGGCATGATGTAGGGAGGTTATAGGACAACCTTGGCACTTTCTAAACTTGAGGCTCTCTTGCTAGGTGCTAGCATGATAACTGTTAGCATGTTAGCATGTTAGCATTTAAGCTAAATTACTCACATTTAAAGGCAAATACACACATGGCATGATATAGGGAGGTTATAGGACAACCTTGGCACTTTCTAAACTTGAGGGCCTCTTGCTAGTTGCTAGCATAGTAGCCGTTAGCATGTTAGCATTTAAGCTAATTTACTTATGTCTACAGGCAAATTCACACATGGCATGATGTAGGGAGGTTATAGGACAACCTTGGCACTTTCTAAACTTGAGGCTCTCTTGCTAGGTGCTCGCCTGATGACTGTTAGCATGTTAGCATTTAAGCTACTTTGCTCATGTTTAAAGGCAAATACACACATGCATGATGCGGGGACGTTATAGGACATCCTTGGCACTTTCTAAACTTGAGGCTCTCTTGCTAGGTGGTAGCATAATGACTGTTAGCATGTTAGCATTTAAGCTAATTTACTCACGTTTAAAGGCAAATACACACATGGCATGATGTAGGGAGGTTATAGGACAACCTTGGCAGTTTCTAAACTTGAAACCCTCTTGCTAGGTGCTAGCATGGTAGCCGTTAGCATGTTAGCATTTAAGCTAATTTACTCATGTCTTCAGGCAAATACACACATGGCATGATGTAGGGAGGTTATAGGACAACCTTGGCACTTTCTAAACTTGAGGCTCTCTTGCTAGGTGCTAGCATAATGATTGTTAGCATGTTAGCATTTAAGCTAATTTACTCTAGTTTTAAGGCAAATACACACATGACATGATGTGGGGAGGTTATAGGACAACCTTGGCAGTTTCTAAACTTGAGGCTGTCTTGCTAGGTGCTAGCATGTTAGCCTTTAGCATGTTAGCATTTAAGCTAATTTACTCATGTCTAAAGGCAAATACACACATGGCATGATGTAGGGAGTTTATAGGACAACCTTGGCACTTTCTAAACTTGGGACTCTCTTGCTAGGTGCTAGCATGATGACTGTTAGCATGTTAGCATTTAAGCTAATTTGCTCATGTTTAAAGGCAAATACACACATGCATGATGCAGGGACGTTATAGGACATCCTTGGCAGTTTCTAAACTTGAGGCTGTCTTGCTAGGTGCTAGCATGTTAGCCGTTAGCATGTTAGCATTTAAGCTAATTTACTCATGTCTAAAGGCAAATACACACATGGCATGATGTAGGGAGGTTATAGGACATCCTTGGCACTTTCTAAACTTGGGACTCTCTTGCTAGGTGCTAGCATCATGACTGTTAGCATGTTAGCATTTAAGCTAATTTGCTTATGTTTAAAGGCAAATACACACATGCATGATGCAGGGACGTTATAGGACAACCTTGGCAGTTTCTAAACTTGAGGCTGTCTTGCTAGGTGCTAGCATGTTAACCGTTAGCATGTTAGCATTTAAGCTAATTTACTCATGTCTAAAGGCAAATACACACATGACATGATGCCGGGAGTTTATAGGAACACCTTGGCACTTTCTAAACTTGAGGCTCTCTTGCTAGGTGCTGGCATGATAACTGTTAGCATGTTAGCATTTAACCTAATTTACTCACGTTTAAAGGCAAATACACACATGGCATGATATAGGGAGGTTATAGGACAACCTTGGCACTTTCTAAACTTGAAACCCTCTTGCTAGGTGCTAGCATGGTAGCCGTTAGCAGGTTACCATTTAAGTTAATTTACTCATGTCTAAAGGCAAATACACACATGGCATGATGTAGGGAGGTTATAGGACAACCTTGGCACTTTTTCAACTTGATGCTCTCTTGCTCGCTGCTAGCATGATGACTGTTAGCATGTTAGCATTTAAGCTAATTTACTCAATTCTAAAGGCAAATACACCCATGGCATGATGCAGGGAGGTTATTGGACAACCTTGGCACTTTCTAAACTCAAGGCTCTCTTGCTAGGTGCTAGCATGATAACTGTTAGCATGTTAGCATTTAAGCTAATTTACTCAATTCTAAAGGCAAATACACACATGACATGATGTAGGGAGGTTATAGGACAACCTTGACACTTTCTAAACTTGAGGCCCCATTGCTAGGTCCTAGCATGGTAGCCGTTAGCATGTTAGCATTTAAGCTTATTTACTCATGTCTACAGGCAAATACACACATGGCATGATGCAGGGAGGTTAGAGGACAACCTTGGCAGTTTCTAAACTTGAGGCCCCATTGCTAGGTCCTAGCATGGTAGCCGTTAGCATGTTAGCTTTTGGGCTAATTTACTCATGTCTAAAGGCAAATACACACATGGGATTCAGGGAGGTTATAGGACAACCCTGGCACTTTCTAAACTAAGGCTCTCTTGCTAGGTGCTAGCATGGTGACTGTTGGCATGTTAGCATTTTAGCTAATTTACTCATGTCTAAAGGCAAATAGACACATGGCATGATGTAGGGACACTATGGGACTTCCTGACTGCTTTAAGACTTTAGGGACTTGATGCTATATTGCTAGGTGCTATTATGGTAGCTGTTAGCATGTTAGCATTTCACTAATTTATTCATGTCTAAAGGCAAATACACACATGGCATTATGTAGGGACACTATGGGGCTGCCTGACTACTTTATGGACTTTGTCGCTAGATGCTACAATGCTAACTCCATACATTATCTTCGATATCTCATGTATCTGGTACATTTTAAAAGTTGTCTCTTTAAAAGTAAGCACAGTGACTGCAGTCACTTCATATGACTGGAGTATCTAGTAATATCCCCAGTAGCAACACCTGTCATTACTGCATGGATAATTGTAAAACCACACATGACATCATTACAGGAGTGACTTGGCAATTTCACGACTTCATGCTATCTTTTTCGGTGCTAGCATGCTGATTCATGTTTAAATCTAAATAAACCCATGGCATATACTAGTATAATAGTGGATACTATTGAACTGCCCTGGCACATTGAGTAGTTCATGCTCTCTTGCTAGGTGCTACTATGCTAACTGTTAGTCCATTCATCCAATTTCCAAGCCGCTTATCCTCACTCGGGCTGGGGTATGCTGGAGCCTATCCCAGCTGTGTCTCGGGCAAGTGGTGGGGTCCACCCTGGAGTGGCCTATGAAGCTAACACGCATGTTGTGGGGAATGTGGGATGACACCGGAATACCTGGAGAAAATGCATGAGGAGGAAAGATGAAGAGGACTGACAGGCCAAATATAAACCTGTTGAGCGAACATCAATTCATGTACACCAGCATATTAAATGTATTCATTCATTCATTTTCTACTGCTTATCCTCACGAGGGTCGCGTGCGGGAGCCTATCCCAAATGTCTTTTGGCCGAGAGGCAGTCCACCCTGGACTGGTGGCCAGCCAATCACAGGGCACATATAGACAAACAACCATTCACACTCACATTCATATCTATGGACAATTTGGAGTGGCCAATTAACCTAGCATGTTTTTGGAATGTGGGAGGAAGCTGGTGGAGAAAACCCACACATGCACGCATGCACAGAGATGGCCAAGGATGGAATTGAACTTGGGTCTCCATGCTGTGAGGTCTGTGCGCTACCCACTCTCTGCCATGCAGCCTCATATTCAACGTATTAGTGATGTATTTTCTTGACTTACAGTTGAAATGTATTAACAGGGATGTAAATACAACAGTTGTGGGAGTGGGAGTTGTACTTGAAGGATTTGTGCACTGAAAATAAAATATTTTAAAATATAAATATTTTAAAATTGTATATTATATATATTATATAATAATAATAATATATTATATATATATGCTTATATATTAAAATAATACTATAATATTAAATAATATTAAAAATAATATTTTAAAATATAATATACTTTTCTTATTTCTCTATTTGTTTTTAATTTAATTGTGTTGGGTGATTATTATTATTATTATTATAAGTACATTATCTGATCACATATACCACATCACTGATAGTACTTAGTTTAAATAGTGAAAATCAATGTAATGAATTGACGGTGGGGTGGGGGAGGGGCCACAGCGTGGGTTGCCTAATGCATCATTGATGCAGAACTGCCTCTGTTGTATTTATTGTATTTGTAGTTGTTTTTATTTAACACCAATTCAATCTCGTTTTTTAAAATGAAACTAAAAATCTTTTTACAGATTGCATATTATTTTTCATTCATTTAGAACGTTTCGTTGAGGATGAGTGTGTGGTGTTAATGGCTTCCAAAGACAAGGGGGAGGGGTGGATTTTGCCGATCCAGTATGAACAGCGCCGATCCCGGTAATTGGACCTATACCTTAGCAGTATCTGATATCAATTTCGACTTGGTATCAATCCATAAAATATCACTATATACAATATCGCCATCTGGATCTCCTGGTTGGCTAATCAACCAACGCATGCGCAACCAGATCAATCAGCGAGTTCACTCCTTCCTTGCGACTGAGGTAAGTGGACGCATCCAATTATGCTTCTCTAAATTAAGAGTAGTGCTGTTTTTGTTACTTGCCACTTGTAGTTTATGGACAAATATGAAGCTAGATATGAACGTTGATAGATGTAGGAAGTATGTTTGTTTGTCTTGGTGATTTCTTTAGCTGAAGTTCAGTGCCACACCCAACTTGCAATTGATTGATTCAACCTGTTGAATTGTACAGCTAAAATACACGCTTGGTGAAAGTACAAAAATGAATACATTTACTTTAAGAATATTTCTATCATGTTTTAAAAGTTTCTTTTAGCTGTTTAATAGCTGTTGTCTGCATGTTTTAAGCTAGCTTGGTCCATGGTCCTATGTGTACATGATTAATGTGATGATTGATGCTTTTTGCTAGCAATAATGCTCTCTTTACCTTTAAACGTTAAAATAATACAACATATTTAAAATATGTTTTTTCTAGCATGTTTTAATAGTGTGGATTGCTTATGGATGCAAAATAAGCTATGTGCATGTTTTAAGCTAGCTTGGTCCAATGCGGTCCAATGTGTGCATGATTAATGTGATGATTGATGCTTTTTTGCCAGCAATAATGCTGTCTTTGCCTTTCAACGTTACTATAATACAACATATTTAAAAGATGTTTTTTCTAGCATGTTTTAATAGTGTGGATTGCTTATGGATGCAAAATAAGCTATGTGCATGTTTAAGCTAGCTTGGTCCATGGTCCTATGTGTGCATGATTACTGTGATGGATTGATGGTTTTTGCGAGCAATAATACTCTCTTTGCCTTTAAACGTTAAAATAACACAACATATTTAAAAGATGTTTTTTCTAACATGTTTTTGTAGTTTGGATTGCTTATGGATGCAAAATAAGTTATGTGCATGTGCTCGGTGATACCATGTGCTCACACTGTAGTAAAGCTTGATGCCATTAGCTGCTGCTAATGCTCTTGTTGCCTTTTAAAGATAAAAATTAGAAAAACGTATACTAAAGAGAGGGGTTCCAGGGCTCTACATTAAAAAACAAAATGACTTGCCCATATGGAATCCTTAAGGTGAGAACTACTTGCCCAAACTTGCCCCATGTAAAATGAAAAGACCGCCATAATGATATCATGTAATTTTTTATGGCATCACATGAGAATCTCAAATAAAGATGAAATGAGAGTACTACCATACTACCTTACACATGGTAGTCGTAGTAAGCAGTGATATTTATAAGTTGTGCACCACAATAAAACATTATTGAATAGACACATTTGTGTACTAGTAAAGTGTTTTTATTCCAGAAATAAATGCTCAATGGTCAAACGGCAAAGGTGAGAAAAATACACAGAGAAATGGAAGCGCTAGATTTTGTAGCTTGTGCAAAATCGGCACTTGGTATTGGATCTAATGGGTGGTGTTTCATTGTGACCACTTCAAATTGTCACAGCAATGTGATTCACTCACCTGTGCCATCATTTGATTTGCTGCCGCTAATAAAATACTTGTTTAGGAGGCACTGCTTCATCACTTTTTGCTGTTTCCTTCAGAATTAGACCATGTTGGCAGGGACGCCATGATAGATGTTTTCGTAGTCAAAGGATCGCTGATTGGTTGATCGCGAACAACGGGTGTGGGTAAAACGCGGACTGTGGATTACGGACCGCGGTCTAAATAAACGATTCTGATTGGTCCAATTTTAAGATTTGCAAGGATTGCTTTGCAAATTACCACCGGAATTACGCAGTCCGTGTTTTACCAACACCCAACCAGAACCGCTTAAAAAAAAAAACTCTTGGCAGTATGGCATGCCAAAGTGCACTTGCCCGACGGGAATATCACTGATTAGATTTACTTGCCCGAATTTTGTTTTAACTTGCCCCGGGCCATCGGTACATCGTTATTGTCGAGCCCTGGGTTCTTTGCATGTTTATGTAGTTTGTGTTGCTTATGGAGCATGCTAGCTGCAGGTGCTGTGGTCCCATGTGCTCAGACTGTGATGCGCTCTTCGAAGTGGAAGTGACGTTTTGAGAACTATTTGCAATTGTATCGCAACACAATGATGCTATATTGATAAGATAAGATATGCCTTTATTCATCCCTCAGTGGGGAAATTAGCTAATCTGAAATTTGATATTGTACTGATCAGCAGAGGTCTCAGGGTTGTTTTATCAAATATTAATCCTGATTTGTTTAATGAAGTAAAATATTTTCTGTTCTTTCCAGCATCTCCCTGAGCATTGCACATTGCGAGATTTGGAAATCTGTTGGCAGCTGAAGGCGACTGAAAGCATCAAGATCATCATCATCAGCCCCTACCACCATTACCTAATCACTACATTCATATCTATACACCAGAGAAGACATCAGTGTATAAACACATACCATAAATTACTAAACTAGAGTCACTGAAAACACTACACACCATCCATCCATCCATCCACGCACACGCGCGCGCACACACACACACACACACACACACACACACACACACACACACAAACACACACACACAGGGAAAAAGTACTGTCCTAGTACTTTGCAGTGTACTACTGCTCTATTTTCAACATTAAAGTGTTGGGAAGTGTTTTTGTGCTTTTGTCTTTGCTGTGAACAGGATGCCACGGAAGGGGAAGCGTTCCGAAGCAGCGAAGCGCCGATGGAGGAAGCTGGACCTTGCTGATCCACAGACGGGCCAGACCAGCGCACCCCAGCAGGTACTTTTCCTCTTATGACTGATTTCTTACTACAGTGTTGTAGCTGTACTAAATGATTAAAGAGAATATTCCTTTGGGACTAATATGTACTACATCGACATTGTTCACAGCCTGGGTCCCCACCCTCGACGACCAGCGATGGGACCACCCTGCAGTCTCCCACAAAGAAGGTATTGGTTTCACTTTTCATTTTGAATATGAATTTGTCTTCATTGTCATAAGCTTAACATCCTCTAATGTGTAATCAGAGAGCCAGGTTCCAGACCTCCCCTCTGGCCGACCAGCCCCGTGTGGTGGATGCCTGCTCTGCCACTTCTTCTGTGGTTGCCCAGGTAAGAATCTCGTCAGCCTTTTGAAAAATGTATGGGATAATTGTGATTCGTGCTGCACCTAAAGTTTTGTAGATATTCAGTGACTAGTCATGTTATGTTTGATGAGAAATGTGAATATAACAGATAAATTGCTGGTGTTGACATGTAAGACGTGTATGTTACTGTATAGACATACTGTAGTTGCTGACTGATTTTGCCAAAGATATATTGGTACTGTTTGGTTTTACTCGTACTCACAGTTTTTAAATGTTTGTGCTACTTCCTTAGGAGTCTCTGGCCAGACACCAGCCTCCGAGACACGGTCAGCCCTCCTGTGACTTGAATACACATTTTTTAATTGTTTTAATATTTATTTTCTTTCACTGTGTCAAATGTATTGTCTCATACTGTGCAAAACATTGCTACAGTATCTATTTTGTTTAAGTTTGCAGGATTTACCTTTTTAATTGTGTGTGTGTGTGTGTGTGTGATTGTGATTAGTCCGAGGCACTGGGCGGCGCCACACCGTGCGGAAATGGCCAGTTTCTGCAGTGACTGGGAAGAACCACAAGCTGGTCATTCCAGCCGTGGCTCAGGGCAAGCGGGTATGTAGAACGTCTGAATACAAGAGTACATGAAGACCGACATTGAATATGCCCTCACGTATGTTTGTAGTTTGTCCTGATCGTTGGAGACTCCCATCTGCGAGCCATTGCAGATGGATTTGTGAAGATGCCGGAGGGACCCTTGTCTTTTGGTGTGATGTCCACCCCGGGTGCCACGGCGGCCCAGTTGTGGGCTGAGGTGCAGAATGCGGTTCTGTCTCGGTCTCCCGAGGTGGTCTGTGTTTTGGCACCCAGCAACAACTTGGGTCGTCCCGTTGGCGAGGCAGCCACCGACTTCGGGCAGCTCCTGACCGCCATCTACAGCCGCTGGCCTAACGTAAATACCTTGTGATCTATATTCTTGTTGCAAATAATGATTTACATAAAGTGGAATTTATATTGGTAATGATGACATGTTCATTTATTCAGGTCGTCGTCGTGGACTTTCCTCCACGTCTGAACGTCGTGGTGGCCCAGCAGGATCGTCTGCGCCGGGAGTACCGTCGGGTGGCAGCTAGTATGGGTATGCAAATTGAAATAAAGGCATACTGTTATCAACGCTTAACATAAGTAGGAAACCTCAACGATGTTAAATGCCAGTGTCATTTCATTGACTTGACCTGGTAAACAAAAGTTTATAGAAACTAATAAGGGATTTGTTTTTTCCTTTCTGTACCGCAGGTATTCCCTACCTATCCTCAGCTGACCACTTCCCGCTGTCACGCCTTGAGATGTGGTGTAGGGATGGCGTAAGTAGATGATGTCCTATAGCAAGGATATGCACAAGTAGAATATTTCCAGGTTTACTAATCATTTTGGGTTATGTGTGGCAGGTACACCTCAGTGACAGCGATGGGATGCCTGTGCTTGCCAGGTTGCTGTGGGTTGCTGCCCGCCGTCAGCTGGAGAGTACCGCACCCGCCCCACCCCCTCCACCTCCGCCACCAGCTCCTCCTACGTCACCGCCGGGCGAGGTACTTTTGGGTTGTACCTTCATTCACACTACATTTTAATCACATAAGGGCTGGGTTAAATGATTATTTTTGTAATCTATTTAATTTAGAAAATAGTTCTTCGATACATCGATTAATCTAACGATTCATTTTTAAAACCGATTTGATTCGATTTTGATTAGACTATCGTTTAATAATTTGACATATATAGCAATTAAAGCTAATTTAGCTCCATGAATCAAACAAATATATTTTTTATTAACAAGTTAAAAAATGAATTATTTTGAACAATGCAAAAAAGTGCACAATGGAATCCAAAAACAACAAAAGTAATAAACTTTCTTTCAATAAATAAAACTATTGTGCGAAAAACACAATCTGAATCAAAATTAGGGATGGTCACGATTAATAGATGATCGATTATTGATCATTAGGAATTTTGTCGATCACATAATTTTTTTTCGACAGTGTTAAACGTGTTTATGTAGTTCATGTAGCGTGCTTCAAGAAAGCAATGTAATGAATTTCACTGTGGCGGTAATAAAATATCTCAACAGCGGGGGGCGATATAATAAATTTTTATTTGTATAGTCCTTTTCAAAATACTGAAAGACGCTTCACAGTGAAGGAAAAATAGAGTTGAGTAAAAGATGCATTAAAATGCATATTTTCATTCATAGCTAAAAACAAGGCTAAAAGGTATAACATGTTAGACATTAAAAACGGATTTAAACAGGTGGGTTTTAGGTAGCCTAAGGACGATAGAGAAAACTGCCTGCAAGCTGACTTCTGCCCTGCCGCCATATCTGAAAGTATCAAACATGAAGCATGCAGGGCAAAGTGTAGCGTGTGACCATTTAGAGTTTAAAAATGACTGTTCATTGCAAGTACTGCGACACAATTTCCAAGTGTAATTCAACAACCAAAACTAACTGCCACTACGCACGCTTCTGCAATGACGCGTCTCCTCAGGGAGCAATACTCATCCTCCCAAGACAATGCTGGCGTTGAAAGAGAGGTTCAGAATTTTGAGGGGGACACCCTCACCCCTGGATTGAAATCCGACAGATTGGTGGAAGGTGAATGACAGAAAGTTCCACAGGCTGGCCAAGTTAGCCAGACCGTATCTCTGCATCCCCACGACTTCGGCCCCGTCAGAGCGGGTCTTTTCAGCTGCTGGACTGACAGTCACTCAGCTGCGTTCACCCCCGAGCATGTTAACATGCTTATTTTTCTCAACAAAAACCACAAGGTTAAGTAAGCTATAGCCCAGGACAGTTACCACTGTAGCCTTATGTGTTGTTGTTATGTGGGATCTCCCCCTCTCATCCGTGCCTTTTTGGCAAAAAGGAACATAAAAGGTCAGCTACAAGTCTTTGTTCTTTGATTAAATACTATTAGTTAATAATATGATTTATTTTGTTTAAAAGAGGCAAAATGTAGGCTATTTTGTTTGAGAATAGACTATTGGCTCTTATTTTGTTAATAGTCCCAAAGCCTATTCCTATAGTTTAACAGTTGCACATTTAAATTGTAAATCGCACAAGACGTGGTTTAAAGTTCTACTTAAATTATTATTTATGATTTTTATTTTTTGTGTCTACATCATCGATGATGTTGACGCGTTGTCCCAGCCCTAAAACACATACATGTGTTTTATGCACGTGACTCATTGTGTTAGTTTATCAAATAATTTTTGCCTGTGTTCCCCATCAGCCCCATCGTCCTTGGTCGTCACTGTTCCAGAAGGTACTTTCAAAAAGGCATCTCAATGTGTAATGCATGCCACGTTATGATTGCCTTTTCTGTGTCCCATCAGCTGGAGACGACTGCACAACCGGCACCATCTCTTCAGACGTCCCCACCGACGCGAGTGTTCCTGCCGAAAGTGGTTGTGAAGGGTGAGGTCACCGTGCAGCATCCTTCCAACCCTTTTGACTGGACACTCATTGGCAGCGCAGAGGGGGTAAAAAAAAATGTTGAAAAATGGACAAGAATATGTATGTAGCCATAATGTGACTTATCGCAACAGAGGAGTCGGCGTGTCAAGTCCAAGGTGCCCCGTGACTCCAGCAAAGGGATGTGCAAGCAGCAGGTTTGTCACAGTTGAGCATGGATGTTAGGATGGTGATAGTTTCAAGTCTCAGTATATGTATTTTGGTACTTTTTGACAGGAGGACCTGTTGCAGTGCAACATCCCTGTGAACCCTGTGTGGTTCAGCGCGCCCATGCTGGTTGCAATGGACAAGCTGGCTCCATCGCATCTTCCAAGCCCTGAGACCTCCACAGTTATCCCCAAGGGCAAGAAGGTACTTTAGCCGCTTCATAGAAAGTATGTTATTCACAAATACATCTAAATCTCGTAAGTACAGCACTTTCTATTTTGTAAAAGCTATGCATGTGAAATATTTCCTTTTTTTTCTGTGCCACGTCAGGCGGTGACTGCAGAGGCTGACTGTCGTCCAGTCTCCAAGAGGAGAGTGGGAGAGCTGCAGGTTTGTAGTCCATGTGCAGTCATCTCTTGTTCATCTTGGTTCATTGGTTCCACACAGGACCATGATAAGCAACTTTCTGCAAAGATTGTTTAGGAAAATATAATAATTGGGCAAGAAGTATGCATATGCTATGCAACTATGTCATAGTGGCTGCACAGTGGATGAGTGTGTCTCTGTGTGGAGTTTGCATGTTCTCCCCGTGCACGCGTGGGTCCCCCCCCTTCCATAAACATGCTAGGTTAATTGGCGACTCTAAATTGTCCATAAGTATGAATGTGAGTGTGAATGGTTGTTTGTCTATATGTGCCCTGTGATTGGCTGGCCACCAGTCCAGGGTGTACCTCGCCTCTCGTCTGAATACAGCTGGGATAGGCTCCAGCACCTCCACGATCCTCATGAGGATAAGCGGTAGAAAACGAATGAATGAATGAAATGTCATAGGAGAAAAACAAAATGTTGTAAAATTGTGTGTGTACATTTTTAGATGGAGGCAACATCGCCACCTTCCTCCATGCCACTGCAGCACATTGTACAGGATGAGGCCAGCTGGGTAAAATACACTTTTCTTTTTATAGTCTATGCAGTCTATATTTGTTGGTGTAGAAAAATGGCTTGACAGAAATGTGTGTGTGTGTGTGTGTGTGTGTGTGTGTGTGTGTGTGTAGATGGAGGAAACACCACATCGTGTGGAGCTGCCTTCCACCCCAACACCACCTTGCAGTCCCGGGCCAGTGGTTGTCACAGAGGAGACGTGTGCGCCATCCTCCACACCACCACAGCACATTGTCATGGATGGGACCAGCCAGGTAATTTTAACACAGGAAATGAATACACATACTAGATCTACTGTAAAGTTGCATTGCTAAAACAAGGCTAATGTAAGCTTTTCTCTGGTAAAAGCTAAAATTATTACACAAATGTATGTTAACACGACAAATACTACATTTCAGGATTGTGACACGGAAGCTGGTCGACGCATTCATACCGTCCGGGCCACTCACTCCCAGATGGATTTGAGGTATGACGATTGCACTCGCAATAATCAGTGCACGTGTATGGCACTGACGTTCTTGGCCTACCATGCTGAGGGGTTTCATTTTGATGCGGACGTTCTTGACAGAGTTCTTGAAAATGGAGACTCACTCTATGCGTGGACAATATGTGGGCTAGGACTACGTTTAATCAGCAATCATTTAACCAAAGAGGAAATGCCAAAGATAGTTCACACCGACAACAATGCATACACGGTTACACAGTTAGAGCCGAAATTTGGTTTGGTGAGGGATCGCAGCAATTCCCTAATAGATCCGTATTTGTTGCCACTTGCCAGACAACTTGAGTGCCTCTCACAAGATGTCACTCATGCTTTTCTGATTGTGGCTCCAGAGTGCTTTGCGGTTTTTCGTGATAGGTCAGGATGCTACGGTTTTTTTGATTCGCACAGTCGATCTGCAGTAGGTTTGCCAGTCCCAAACGGAACTGCGATTATGATGACATTTTCTCACTTAGATGACTTAGTCAACCATGTACATGAGCTCCTTTCGGATCGCAGCCCTGATGCAAACTACGAGTTGGTACCGGTTTCCTTTGGATTAGAACAGATAGCAAGTGACAGACAGGTGCAGTTGGATGTCGTAGTCATTTCAGAGCCCACCAAAGTAACAGACGCAGCAATAAGAGAATGTGTTGAGACAGATCACGAGGAGCTGATAGTACCGCCATGCGTCCATGTACAAACAGATTTTTCCAAAGTGAGTAAAACGAGGCGACGGACCGCTATGAAAAGGGCACTCAAGTGCCAACAATGTAGACCGTATGAAGCTTCAAAAGAACCCGATTCCCGTCAAAAAAAACATCTACAAATGAAGGTCAAGTATGTAACAGACACTAATTACCGTCAACAAAAATTAAACCGCTTTACCACGCGATACAGGTGTGATAGTGCATTTAAGAATAAACAGAAGGCGCACGTAGCTGAAAAATACCACAGAAGTCCGACGATCAAAAGGACTTTAATGTCAGCATATGTCAGGAAAAAGTATCGATCAGATCTGGCTTTTGTTGAACGACAGAAGCTGTATCTGAGGGAGCGGTATCACCGGGATCCAGCTTTTCAGGCGAAACAAAAGTTATATCTGAGGGAGCGGTATCACCGGGATCCAGCTTTTCAGGCAAGATATAGGGTGTATCTAAGAACTAAATATCGCAACCATCAAGGTTTTAAGGAAAGGTGGGCTGTTTTCATGAAAACATGGATGCAGAAGTATAGAAATAATCCTTATTCTCAAAATAAGAAATATGTGAGAGATAGTAATAGACATTCTAATTTAAGGCTACATCATGTTCAGCGTTGCGAAAGGAACCGTCTTACCAGGCAGCGTATTCGGCACAAATTACAATGCGCGCTTCAAATAAAGACTAAATACATGACTGTAACTCGGCATTCAGCCAACAATGTGCAGGATCCAGCAAGCGCTGTGATGAAAGCAGCAATATCGTCGTTCCGCGAAAGAGTCGCACATGGGCCCACATATGTTTGTACTGTATGCCACCGTGCTCTTTTCCTAAATCAGGTACAGAAATGCAATCGAGGAAAATATAGCGACAACCGTGACATAGTGGCCGCTAGTTTGACAGGTAAATATGTTCACGTCTGCAACAACATTTGTTCTGCCCCATGCACTGCCCCGCAAGAGAGAAAGCAGGAATGGATATGTCACACCTGTGACTCCCACCTTAGGAGATGTGCAATGCCACCTCTGGCAGTTGCAAATAAGTTGGATCTGGCACCCATTCCCCAAGAGCTGTCCGATTTAAATGTACTCGAGAGACAGCTGATAGCAAAAATTATACCTTTTGCAAAAATTGTAGCATTGCCCAAAGGACGGCAACGAGCTGTTCATGGCTCAGTAGTGTGCGTACCGTCGGAAATGGAAGCAGCAGTGAACTCACTACCTAGGCCACGTAGCGAAGCTCAACTGCTGCAGGTAAAGCTGAAGAGACGCCTTCGGTATAAAGGACATCAGCATTTTTATACAGTAAATATGGCGAATGTTATAGCTGGGCTCAGGACGCTGATACACACTCATCCACAGTACAGGGATGTGTGCATCAATGACAGTGCAGCAGCTGAAAGTGTCCTTGAAGGGGAAGAGGAGCCATCCGCCCCGCCGTCATCATCCTTGCAGCAAGAGGCCAGCAATGCCCAAGTTACGCAGGCACAGCATGTTGAATGTGATCAGGTGGAACTTCGGCCGGGCCTCATGCTCGATACATGCATGCAGCCGCTTGACATTGCACAGGAAAGTCTTTCATTTGGGGATGGGATATTCAGCATTGCTCCTGCCCAACAAAACAAGCCTGTTGGATTTTTTGCTGTGCCGCAGCTGGAGGCCATGGCCTTTCCTGTTCTGTTCCCAACGGGAAAGAACACGATGGATGAGGAGAGGATCGTCAAAGTATCACCGAGTTCTTATTTCAACACCAGATTGTTTTCAGTTGATCCACGCTTTGCTGAAGATCAGGGCTACCTTTTCTTTGCCCAATTTGTCATTGAAACGTACATGGCCAATAACAGCATGTCGATTCAGTCGCGGAAAGGAAAACCTCACACTGCGGATGGGAGGAAAATTCTGAACCGGATGATCCAGGACAAGGAGGCGTTGGAGCGGCTCATACAGAACAGGGAAGCGACCAGATTTATGCAGCCACTCCGAGGAACACCAGCATACTGGGAGAAAGCTCACCGGGAGCTCCACGCAATGGCCAGGCAGTTGGGGAAGCCAACATTTTTTCTTACCTTTTCTGCGGCGGAAATGAGATGGCCTGAAGTCACTGCTGTGATAAAAGCGCAGCAAGGCCAACAGGAGGGTCACTTTTCAGATCTGGACTGGAACGCTAAATGCGAGATTCTCCGCAGCAATCCAGTCACGGTCATGCGCATGTTTGAGAAAAGGGTAGATGCTCTCTTAGAGCTTATTCTGTCTCCTGCGCAGCCCATCGGCCCAGTCGAGGACTACTTTTATCGTGTTGAGTTTCAAGCACGAGGAAGTCCTCATATACACATGGTGGTGTGGATAAAGGACGCACCGGTGATCGAGGAACCAGATCCCATCTACTGTGGCGAAGTGGTCGAATTCATCGACCGTTATATCACCTGCCACATCCCCGATCAAACCAAGGATCCGGAACTCCATGAAGTGGTTACGAGTGTTCAAACTCACAGCCGCAGTCACACCAAATCTTGCCGAAAAGGAAATGTCTCCTGTCGCTTTGGATTCCCTAAACTGCCCATGGATGTCACCACAATTACCTTTCCCTTTGAGGACCCGACCAGTGATGACGAAGAGGAAAACGATGACCCCAAGAAGAAGAGACGGAAGGAGGAAGACGCCCGTGCCAAAAGGACCAAGTTGGCGAAGAAACAGAGGGAGTCCAAGGAAAAGCTGAAACAGCTAAGGGAGCGTCTTATGGACACACAGGTTCCGGAGGATTTGACAGACCTGCTCGACTCGTGCCAGCTGACCCTGGGTCAGTATAAGCACTACGTTGAGAACCTCAGTACTGGGATGGCTGTCCACTTGAAGCGTACACCGCAAGAAAGTTGGACTAATGCCTACAACCCCCATCTGCTGCGTGCGTGGAACGCCAACATGGACATCCAGTATATTCTGGATGATATCAGCTGCATCATGTACATGATGTCTTACATCTCCAAGCCGGAGCACGAGATGACAGAGTTCCTCAAATCTGTCATCAAGGACGTGCAAAAGTCTGACGCCAACCAGAAGGAGGAGATGCCAAAGATCATGCAGGCGTATTCAAAGCACAGAGAGGTAAGTGCTCAGGAAGCAGTGGCACGAACATGCAGTTTGCCCCTGAAGAAGTCCTCACGAAATGTGGTGTTCCTCCAAACCGACGAGGACGGTTTCCGAATGAGTCTGCCCATGAGTCGGCTTATGACCATGCACCCAGATTCAGCTGAAGTGTGGATGTCAAGTTTGCCGGAAAAGTACGCCAACAGACCACGTACGCAGGCGTTTGAGTCTATGTGTCTGGCAGAGTTTGCGTCTGATTACCGGGTGGTCTACGGTCACCAGAGAGAAGGGCCAAATGTCATTCCCCTTTTGAACGACATGGGTTGCATTCAGAAGAGGACCAGGGGAAAACCTGCCGTCATAAGATACACGCGGTTTTCCATGACAAAGGTTCCTGAAAAATATTTCAGGGCCCTTCTCAAACTCTACTTGCCCCACAGGACGGACCGTGAGTTGACCAGCGACTCCCACCCAACTTATGAGTCATTCTACCTGGATGGATGGTCAAGGCTAGGTCCTGCAAAGGCCATCGTTGATGAGAAAATGAAGCGGTTTGAGGGCCAAGCGAAGAAACTGGACAAGGCTTTGGAGCGACTCCAACAGGAGGGTCCAGCTGTTAATGCGTGGAACTCTTTTGCGCCAGAGGTGGAAGCAGAGCGCCTGGAATGTCTTGCTGCGCTAAAGACCATGATGCCAAACGCAGCGGACGAGCGGGATGAGCAGGATGACGTTCCTGCCTATCAGGCTGACCTTTCCGGCGCCCCAGCACTGCCGGCCTTTGAAGCACCCCAGTTGAGTCCGGACTTTGTGAGGAGGATGTACTGCAGTCTTAACATCATGCAGGCTTCCGTCTTCTATGCCGTACGCAACTGGTGTTTGCAGCGCGTTTCTGATCGCGACCTTGAGCCCTTTCATTATTTCATCTCAGGGGGAGCTGGATGTGGCAAGTCGCATGTCATCAAGTGCATTTACCAGGAGGCCACCAAGATTTTTCGGCAGCTTCCTGGCATTCGTACCGATGCGGATTTGTCTCAGCCCACGGTTCTGTTGACGTCATTTACCGGCACAGCTGCGTTCAAGATTTCTGGGAAAACCTTGCACTCGGTCTTGAAGCTCCCAAGAAGTTTGAGGCCTCCATATCAAGGACTCGGCAACGCGCTGGACACCTTGCGGGCGAGTCTTTCCAACGTGCAGATTTTAATCATTGATGAAATATCAATGGTCTCCAAGGATCTTTTTGCGTATGTCCACTGGCGGTTCCAGCAAGTCAAGGGCAACCGGAAGACCTTTGGAGGGATCTCTGTGCTTGTAGTTGGGGACTTTTACCAGCTGCCACCTCTTGGAAGGGCCAAACCCCTCTGTGTGTATGAGGATAATGTCCTTGACCTCTGGACCAACTTTCAGTTGGTCCGACTTACGGAGATCATGCGACAGAAGGAGGACCTGACCTTTGCCCAGCTTTTGAACAGGGTAAGGGAAAAGCGGAAGGAGGAGCCCTTGTATGAAAGTGACCGGGCTTTACTGCAGCAGGCTACTGTCGAAACATCGCAGTGTCACACCAGTACGCTCCACATTTTTGCAACCAATAAGGAGGTTGACGAACACAACCGTGCAACTGTGGCAGCTTTGAAACTGAATGTGGTCGACATTCCGGCAGAAAACTACAGAAAAGACCCCCGGACGGGACAATTGGTCATCGTGTCCAACATGATAACCGGGAGGAAAAGAGATCTGCCCGACAACCTGCAAGCCGCTGTAGGAGCACGAGTCATGATCATCCGGAACTTGGACATTGAGGATGGTCTCGTGAACGGCACCTTCGGGACCATCATGAACATTGTCCGTGGACCACAGGGCGCTGTTACTTTTCTTGGCATTTCTTTGGACAACCCTGGAGCAGGCCTGAAATTTCGGAAGAAACTTCAGGGATCCGGGGACGATTTGGCCTACATAGAAAAGTCAGAGGAAAGTTTAAGCATCAAAGGACTGGTGAGGCGGCAATTCCCGGCAAAACTGGCCTTTGGATGCACGGCGCACAAAGTGCAAGGCATGACGCTATCTTCTGCGGTCGTATCTCTGAAGCGCGTGTTTGAACCTGGAATGGCCTACGTCGCTCTAAGTCGCACGACCTCGCTCCAGGGACTGAAGATCATGGACTTGGATGAGAAGAAAATATATGCTGATCCCACCATTGCTTTGGCAATGGACAGCATGTTGCACGCTTCTTTCTTGTCTGTCAGACCGCTGTTGCACTTTGCACAAGGGCCTTCTCCGACTTTGAAGATTGTCCACCATAACACAGAGGGCCTCGCGTGTCACATGGAGGACATCAAATCTCATCATGAGCTGAGACTGGCTGATGTGCTTTGTTTGACGGAAACCCATTTGTCTGGTTCCATCTCGCCGCACTTGCAGCTGGAGGGCTACGCTGTTTTTGTACGGAACAGACGTGTTTCCTACTTAAACAGGCCAGACATGGCTGCGAAAGAGGGAGGCGGAGTTGCAGCCTACTGTCGGAGGGAACTTCAAGGCCAGCCCCTTCGGTTTGTCCAGAATGTGCCAGACCTTGAATTCTTGGTGGTTAAAGTCATGGTGCCGATCACGGCTGTGGTGGCTACTGTTTATCGACCACCGAACTTGAGTCTGGGCACATTTCTACCTAATTTGACAAACCTCTTGGACACCTTGGCAATGATGGAAAGCCACCCCATTGTTGTTTGTGGCGACTTCAACGAGGACCTGCTTTCGAAACGTAAGAAGCCTATACTGGAGTTGTTTGAGTCCAGAGGCTATACTCAGCTCATCGGCAAGGCAACAACTGGCAAGCAGACACTGATTGATCACATTTACATTTCTCAACCGCAGTCTTGCATTCAGTCAGGTGTTCTGCATTCTTACTACAGTTACCACAGTCCGGTGTACTGTATCTTAACATCTTTGTAGGCCCTGGTCTGGTCTACACATGCTGTCTTGTCCCCAATGAACATTTGCTTGCAATGACCATGTGGCCATTTCTTCCCCTCCATCCATCCACGCCGTCTCACATACGTAAGTACTCCGTGCTTGTGACCTGAAGGCTAGGTATGCTGTACCTCTGCTCATGGGCTGCCTTTCAGAAATGCTGCTGCACATGCTTTAGCCCCAACCGGAAGATGTTGCTTTATTATATGTAGTAGATACATACGCTAGTCAGAATTACTGTATTATCTCTGAACGGGCAGTGTTGGCATAGTCATGTTCTCCATGTTCTCAATGTTCTCCCTATTCCTGAAACTTCATGTCACTTATGATGGAACATTCTAATAACTTGTCTCTCTCTCTCTCTCTCTCTCCCCTGTAGTAGGCACTATTGCATGAATAGCCTGTTTGAGGCTGTTATGTTCTACTCGGTCATAGTATTACTTTCAGCTTTTTCAATTACTGTACTGACTTGTTACTAACTTGTCTCTCTTTCTCTCTCCCCTGTAGTAGGCACTGCTGCATTGAAGACATGAGAACAGTTATTGGTATCAGCGTTGCTGATATGTAGTCATCGGACCGCTTTTTTTTCCGCAATATATAATATAAAAGTATATACTGTTTGGGTGTGTGTGTGTATATACAGTATGTATATGACAGTTACTAATTTATTTGACTAACTTGTCTCTCTCTCCCCTGTAGTAGGCACTGCTGCACAAAGAGCTGAGAACAGCAAAGCTCAAAGATTTGTATTAGTGGCAGTACATTTTACACAATATATAACATGTATAAAGTGTATATGTATATGACAGTTACTGATAACATTTGACTAACTTGTCTGTCTTTCTCTCCCCTGTAGTAGGCGCTGCTGCGTGAAAAGCAAAGCTCATAGATTTGTAGTAGTCGCAGTACTTTTCCGCAATATGTCACGTGGAGTCTATATATTGGGGATGCTCAGCATATGAATATCCCAGCTGACTTCCTGTGTGGATAAAAAGCTGATAGTGTCAGATTTGTGATTTGTGTGTTTTACAGCTACAGAGGAGAACAGGTTCAACTCGCATTCTGATACCAACTGCAGGACATGACAGAAAAGGTGTGTTGACAGTTTGTTTTATGAATTGACAATTAAGAATTCAGTCTTGATACAATTTTTACTGGGTTTTTGTGTGTGTGTCTGTTTAGGGAAAGGACAATCCTTTACACAAACATTTCCCGGACGTGTTAATACTTCCTGTTCCTGTTTTAATACGTAGTTACCTACCACATACATATGTTCACTATGCCTTTTTGTTCTCAAGCGTTTGCACCTTTATGTATAAAGACCATTATTATGCATAATCATGCTGTACCAAACATTTTTCTATTGTAACCTGAACGGTCGAGACAGACGGCTGCCCCACTGAGCCTGGGTTCTGTCCAAGGTTTCTTCCCAAGTGGGAGTTTTTCCTTGCCTCCGTTGCCAGGTGCTTGCTCATGTGGGTTTCTGTTGTTCATTTATGATAAACTTGATAGACCAAACTAATGATGATGATAATAATAATGTGAACCAAAGTGCCTCGAGATCACTTGTTTTGTTGTGAGTTGGTGCGATATGTCATTGAACGCTTCTTTTAATTACTGCTGTTTTTTTTTCTGAAATATTTGATGTGCCTTGGGCCGCTGACCTAAACTGTTGAGTTACATACGGGACATGTTGCCTTGCTACATGAAGTGTTTGTCATTGATTTTATCTTTCTATATTACAGAATATTATACATCACAATACTGTTCATAACTGGTGTAATTGTTGACATTTTGACTTCAAGAATTTAAGGCTTTGTTGCATCTTGCTGTGGTTCCTTTTTAAATAAACTGTCAAATGATTTATTCAGAAATTGTCTGGTTTTATATATGAACTTAAGTACAGGTTTTGCTTCCATGGTCTTTTTAAACTGAAAAAAGTGCTAATATTCCGCTGCATTCCACCCATCTGCTTTTCCGAGGTTGGGTCAAGGGCAGCAGCCTCAGCAGGGAAACCCCGACTTCAGTCTCCTGGCTCCTTCATCCAGCTGCACATGCCTTGAAATCTACTGTTTGGTTCTATTTTGGCTTATGAGGCTTATGACAGTAAGTTGAGAAACCCCAACTTTGGAAACAACTGCTGATGTCAGGTCACATGTATGAACACATTTAAGCTTTCACTTCCAATGTGATGCCACTAGATGACTTTTACAAATAGTTTGTACAAAATAATTCCTGCAATAGGCAATGCATAATGTTCGGCGGCACGGCAGACACCGGGCCCGAGGTTCACAGCACAGGTGGCCAGTCCATCAAAATTTCCGCGGGAATTTTCTAGTTATGGACTGGCTCAGTAGCCAGCCCATAGACTGCTACTGCAAGTAGCAGTCTATGGGCTGGCTACTGAGCCAGCCCATATTGTTATTGCTTGTGGTGTTTAGTTATTTTTCTTCTTATTATATCTTAATCTTCCCATTTTTGCGCGCGTAATGCGGCCAAAACCGCAAGAAGGACCCCCACACATGTTACACCGTCGGAATCGTGACGCTCGGGACTACAGCGGTATTTATTTTTTGGAACGTTTCGTGTAACCATGGCGACGCTATTCGCGATAGAAAAAAAAATCGGCCACTAGATTAGGTACACCATTCTATTTTTAGAACAGCCGCATTCCAGAGAAAACGAGAATTTACAGACTTTTCACAGCCTTGTAGCTCAGCCATACGGCCACGTAGAAACGTGATTGATGGCTCATTTTTTAGATAAACTTCTGAACTCTCTCTGTGGCTAACTGCTAGTTGCTAGCATGTTAGCATGTTAGCATTTAAGCTAATTTACTCACGTTTAAAGGCAAATACACACATGGCATGATATAGGGAGGTTATAGGACGACCTTGGCACTTTCTAAACTTGAGGCTCTCTTGCTAGGTGCTAGCATGATAACTGTTAGCATGTTAGCATTTAAGCTAATTTACTCATGTCAAAAGGCAAATACACATATGGCATGGTGTAGGGAGGTTATAGGACAACCTTGGCACTTTCTAAACTTGAGGCTCTCTTGCTAGGTGCTAGCATAATGATTGTTAGCATGTTAGCATTTAAGCTAATTTACTTACGTTTAAAGGCAAATACACACATGACATGATGTAGGGAGGTTATAGGACAACCTTGGCACTTTCTAAACTTAAGACTCTCTTGCTAGGTGCTAGCATGATGGCTGTTAGCATGTTAGCATTTAAGCTAATTTGCTAATGTTTAAAGGCAAATACACACATGCATGATGCAGGGACGTTATAGGACATCCTTGGCAGTTTCTAAACTTGAGGCTGTCTTGCTAGGTGCTAGCATGTTAGCCGTTAGCATGCTAGCATTTAAGCTAATTTACTCATGTCTAAAGGAAAATACACACATGGCATGATGTAGGGAGTTTATAGGACAACCTTGGCACTTTCTAAACTTGAGGCCCTCTTGCTAGTTGCTAGCATGGTAGCCGTTAGCATGTTAGCATTTAAGCTAATTTACTTATGTCTACAGGCAAATTCACACATGGCATGATGTAGGGAGGTTATAGGACAACCTTGGCACTTTCTAAACTTGAGGCCCTCTTGGTAGTTGCTAGCATGTTAGCCGTTAGCATGTTAGCATTTAAGCTAATTTACTCATGTTTAAAGGCAAATACACACATGGCATGATGTAGGGAGGTTATAGGACAACCTTGGCACTTTCTAAACTTGAGGCTCTCTTGCTAGGTGCTAGCATGATGACTGTTAGCATGTTAGCATTTAAGCTACTTTGCTCATGTTTAAAGGCAAATTAACACATGCATGATGCAGGGACGTTATAGGACATCCTTGGCACTTTCTAAACTTGAGGCTCTCTTGCTAGGTGCTAGCATAATGCCTGTTAGCATGTTAGCATTTAAGCTAATTTACTCATGTCTACAGGCAAATACACACAGGGCATGGTGTAGGGATGTTACAGGACAACCTTGGCACTTTCTAAAGTTGAGGTTCTCTTGCTAGGTGCTAGCATGATAACTGTTAGCATGCTAGCATTTAAGCTAATTTACTCATGCCTAAAGGCTACTAAGCATATGTCATGATGTGGGGAGGTTATAGGACAACCTTGGTACTTTCTAAACTTGAGGCCCTCTTGCTAGGTGCTAGCATGATGACTGTTAGCATGTTAGCATTTTAGCTAATTTACTCAAGTTTAAAGGCAAATACACACTTGGCATGATGTGGGGACACTATGGGACTGCATCAACCTTTTCCGCACTTGAGGCTTTCTTGCTAGGTGCTACCGCGGTAGCCGTTGGCACACCGGGCCCGAGGTTCACAGCACAGGTGGCCAGTCCATCAAAATTTCCGCGGGAATTTTCTAGTTATGGACTGGCTCAGTAGCCAGCCCATAGACTGCTACTTGCAGTAGCAGTCTATGGGCTGGCTACTGAGCCAGCCCATATTGTTATTGCTGTTTAGTTATTATTCCGTATATCTTAATCTTCCACTTTTTGCGCGCGTAATGCGGCCAAAACCGCAAGAAGGACCCCCACACATGTTACACCGCCGGAAACGTGGCACTCGGGACTACAGCGGTATTTAATTTTTGGAAAGTTTTGTGTAACCATGGCGACGCTATTAACGAAAACGTTAAAAAATGGGCCACTTGATTAGGGAATCGCTGTTCTATTTTTAGAACAGCACATAGAAAACGAGAATTTACAGACTTTTCACAGCCTTTTAGCTCAGCCATACGGCCACGTAGAAACGTGATTGATGGCTCATTTTTGAGATAAATGTCTGAACTCTCTCTGTGGCTAAATGCTAATTGCTAGCATGTTAGCATGTTAGCATTTAAGCTAATTTACTCATGTCTAAAGGCAAATACACACATGGCATGATGTAGGGAGGTTATAGGACAACCTTGGCACTTTCTAAACTTGAGGCTCTCTTGCTAGGTGCTAGCATGATAACTGTTAGCATGTTAGCCTTTAAGCTAATTTACTCACGTTTAAAGGCAAATACACACATGGCATGATATAGGGAGGTTATAGGACAACCTTGGCACTTTCTAAACTTGAAACCCTCTTGCTAGGTGCTAACATGGTAGCCGTTAGCATGTTAGCATTTAAGCTAATTTACTCATGTCTTCAGGCAAATACACATATGGCATGGTGTAGGGAGGTTATAGGACAACCTTGGCACTTTCTAAACTTGAGGCTGTCTTGCTAGGTGCTAGCATAATGATTGTTAGCATGTTAGCATTTAAGCTAATTTACTCACGTTTAAAGGCAAATATACACATGACATGATGTGGGGAGGTTATAGGACAACCTTGGTAGTTTCTAAACTTGAGGCTGTCTTGCTAGGTACTAGCATGTTAGCCGTTAGCATGTTAGCATTTAAGCTAATTTACTCATGTCTAAAGGCAAATACACACATGGCATGATGTAGGGATGTTATAGGACAACCTTGGCACTTTCTAAACTTGGGACTCTCTTGCTAGGTGCTAGCATGATGACTGTTAGCATGTTAGCATTTAAGCTAATTTGCTCATGTTTAAAGGCAAATACACATATGCATGATGAAGGGACGTTATAGGACATCCTTGGCAGTTTCTAAACTTGAGGCTGTCTTGCTAGGTGCTAGCATGTTAGCCGTTAGCATGTTAGCATTTAAGCTAATTTACTCATGTCTAAAGGCAAATACACACATGGCATGATGTAGGGAGGTTATAGGACAACCTTGGCACTTTCTAAACTTGAGGGTCTCTTGCTAGGTGCTAGCATGATAACTGTTAGCATGTTAGCATTTAAGCTAATTTACTCAAGTTTAAAGGCATATACACACATGGCATGATATAGGGAGGTTTAAGGACAACCTTGGCACTTTGTAAACTTGAAACTCTCTTGCTAGGTGATAGCATGTTAGCCGTTAGCATGTTAGCATTTAAGCTAATTTACTCATGTCTTCAGACAAATACACACATGGCATGGTGTAGGGAGGTTATAGGACAACCTTGGCGCTTTCTAAACTTGAGGCTCTCTTGCTAGGTGCTAGCATGATAACTGTTAGCATGTTAGCATCTAAGCTAATTTACTCACATTTAAAGGCAAATACACACATGGCATGATATAGGGAGGTTATAGGACAACCTTGGCACTTTGTAAACTTGAAACCCTCTTGCTAGGTGCTAGCATGGTAGCCGTTAGCATGTTAGCATTTAAGCTAATTTACTCATGTCTAAAGGCAAATACACACATGGCATGATGTAGGGAGGCTATAGGACAACCTTGGCACTTTCTCAACTTGATGCTCTCGTGCTAGGTGCTAGCGTGGTAGCCGTTAGCATGTTAACATTTAAGATAATTTACTCATGTCTTCAGGCAAATACACATATGGCATGGTGTAGGGAGGTTATAGGACAACCTTGGCACTTTCTAAACTTGAGGCTGTCTTGCTAGGTGCTAGCATAATGATTGTTAGCATGTTAGCATTTAAGCTAATTTACTCACGTTTAAAGGCAAATATACACATGACATGATGTGGGGAGGTTATAGGACAACCTTGGTAGTTTCTAAACTTGAGGCTGTCTTGCTAGGTGCTAGCATGTTAGCCGTTAGCATGTTAGCATTTAAGCTAATTTACTCATGTCTAAAGGCAAATACACACATGGCATGATGTAGGGATGTTATAGGACAACCTTGGCACTTTCTAAACTTGGGACTCTCTTGCTAGGTGCTAGCATGATGACTGTTAGCATGTTAGCATTTAAGCTAATTTGCTCATGTTTAAAGGCAAATACACATATGCATGATGCAGGGACGTTATAGGACATCCTTGGCAGTTTCTAAACTTGAGGCTGTCTTGCTAGGTGCTAGCATGTTAGCCGTTAGCATGTTAGCATTTAAGCTAATTTACTCATGTCTAAAGGCAAATACACACATGGCATGATGTAGGGAGGTTATAGGACAACCTTGGCACTTTCTAAACTTGAGGGTCTCTTGCTAGGTGCTAGCATGATAACTGTTAGCATGTTAGCATTTAAGCTAATTTACTCAAGTTTAAAGGCATATACACACATGGCATGATATAGGGAGGTTTAAGGACAACCTTGGCACTTTGTAAACTTGAAACTCTCTTGCTAGGTGATAGCATGTTAGCCGTTAGCATGTTAGCATTTAAGCTAATTTACTCATGTCTTCAGACAAATACACACATGGCATGGTGTAGGGAGGTTATAGGACAACCTTGGCGCTTTCTAAACTTGAGGCTCTCTTGCTAGGTGCTAGCATGATAACTGTTAGCATGTTAGCATCTAAGCTAATTTACTCACATTTAAAGGCAAATACACACATGCATGATGCAGGGACGTCATAGGACATCCTTGGCAGTTTCTAAACTTAAGGCTGTCTTGCTAGGTGCTAGCATGTTAGCAATTAAGCTAATTTACTCATGTCTAAAGGCAAATACACAAATGGCATGATGTAGGGAGGTTATAGGACAACCTTGGCACTTTCTAAACTTGAGGCTCTCTTGCTAGGTGCTAGCATGATAACTGTTAGCATGTTAGCATTTAAGCTAATTTACTCATGTTTAAAGGCAAATACACACATGGCATGATGTAGGGAGGTTATAGGACAACCTTGGCACTTTCTAAACTTGAGGCTCTCTTGCTAGGTGCTAGCATGATAACTGTTAGCATGTTAGCATCTAAGCTAATTTACTCACGTTTAAAGGCAAATACACACATGGCATGATATAGGGAGGTTATAGGACAACCTTGGCACTTTGTAAACTTGAAACCCTCTTGCTAGGTGCTAGCATGGTAGCCGTTAGCAAGTTAGCATTTAAGCTAATTTACTCATGTCTAAAGGCAAATACACACATGGCATGATGTAGGGAGGCTATAGGACAACCTTGGCACTTTCTCAACTTGATGCTCTCGTGCTAGGTGCTAGCGTGGTAGCCGTTAGCATGTTAACATTTAAGCTAATTTACTCATGTCTTCAGGCAAATACACATATGGCATGGTGTAGGGAGGTTATAGGACAACCTTGGCACTTTCTAAACTTGAGGCTGTCTTGCTAGGTGCTAGCATAATGATTGTTAGCATGTTAGCATTTAAGCTAATTTACTCACGTTTAAAGGCAAATATACACATGACATGATGTGGGGAGGTTATAGGACAACCTTGGTAGTTTCTAAACTTGAGGCTGTCTTGCTAGGTGCTAGCATGTTAGCCGTTAGCATGTTAGCATTTAAGCTAATTTACTCATGTCTAAAGGCAAATACACACATGGCATGATGTAGGGATGTTATAGGACAACCTTGGCACTTTCTAAACTTGGGACTCTCTTGCTAGGTGCTAGCATGATGACTCTTAGCATGTTAGCATTTAAGCTAATTTGCTCATGTTTAAAGGCAAATACACATATGCATGATGCAGGGACGTTATAGGACATCCTTGGCAGTTTCTAAACTTGAGGCTGTCTTGCTAGGTGCTAGCATGTTAGCCGTTAGCATGTTAGCATTTAAGCTAATTTACTCATGTCTAAAGGCAAATACACACATGGCATGATGTAGGGAGGTTATAGGACAACCTTGGCACTTTCTAAACTTGAGGGTCTCTTGCTAGGTGCTAGCATGATAACTGTTAGCATGTTAGCATTTAAGCTAATTTACTCACGTTTAAAGGCATATACACACATGGCATGATATAGGGAGGTTGAAGGACAACCTTGGCACTTTGTAAACTTGAAACTCTCTTGCTAGGTGATAGCATGTTAGCCGTTAGCATGTTAGCATTTAAGCTAATTTACTCATGTCTTCAGACAAATACACACATGGCATGGTGTAGGGAGGTTATAGGACAACCTTGGCACTTTCTAAACTTGAGGCTCTCTTGCTAGGTGCTAGCATGATAACTGTTAGCATGTTAGCATCTAAGCTAATTTACTCACGTTTAAAGGCAAATACACACATGGCATGATGTAGGGAGGTTATAGGACAACCTTGGCACTTTGTAAACTTGAAACCCTCTTGCTAGGTGCTAGCATGGTAGCCGTTAGCATGTTAGCATTTAAGCTAATTTACTCATGTCTAAAGGCAAATACACACATGGCATGATGTAGGGAGGCTATAGGACAACCTTGGCACTTTCTCAACTTGATGCTCTCTTGCTAGGTGCTAGCGTGGTAGCCGTTAGCATGTTAACATTTAAGCTAATTTACTCATGTCTAAAGGCAAATACACACATGGCATGATGTAGGTAGGTTATAGGACAACCTTGGCACTTTCTAAACTTGAGGCCCTCTTGCTAGGTGCTAGCATGGTAGCCGTTAGCACGTTAGCATATAAGCTAATTTACTCATGTCTAAAGGCAAATACACACATGGCATGATATAGGGAGGTTATAGGACAACCTTGGCACTTTCTAAACTTGAGGCTCTCTTGCTAGGTGCTAGCATAATGATTGTTAGCATGTTAGCATTTAAGCTAATTTATTCACGTTTAAAGGCAAATACACACATGCATGATGCAGGGACGTCATAGGACATCCTTGGCAGTTTCTAAACTTAAGGCTGTCTTGCTAGGTGCTAGCATGTTAGCAATTAAGCTAATTTACTCATGTCTAAAGGCAAATACACAAATGGCATGATGTAGGGAGGTTATAGGACAACCTTGGCACTTTCTAAACTTGAGGCTCTCTTGCTAGGTGCTAGCATGATAACTGTTAGCATGTTAGCATTTAAGCTAATTTACTCATGTTTAAAGGCAAATACACACATGGCATGATGTAGGGAGGTTATAGGACAACCTTGGCACTTTCTAAACTTGAGGCTCTCTTGCTAGGTGCTAGCATGATAACTGTTAGCATGTTAGCATCTAAGCTAATTTACTCACGTTTAAAGGCAAATACACACATGGCATGATATAGGGAGGTTATAGGACAACCTTGGCACTTTGTAAACTTGAAACCCTCTTGCTAGGTGCTAGCATGGTAGCCGTTAGCAAGTTAGCATTTAAGCTAATTTACTCATGTCTAAAGGCAAATACACACATGGCATGATGTAGGGAGGCTATAGGACAACCTTGGCACTTTCTCAACTTGATGCTCTCGTGCTAGGTGCTAGCGTGGTAGCCGTTAGCATGTTAACATTTAAGCTAATTTACTCATGTCTTCAGGCAAATACACATATGGCATGGTGTAGGGAGGTTATAGGACAACCTTGGCACTTTCTAAACTTGAGGCTGTCTTGCTAGGTGCTAGCATAATGATTGTTAGCATGTTAGCATTTAAGCTAATTTACTCACGTTTAAAGGCAAATATACACATGACATGATGTGGGGAGGTTATAGGACAACCTTGGTAGTTTCTAAACTTGAGGCTGTCTTGCTAGGTGCTAGCATGTTAGCCGTTAGCATGTTAGCATTTAAGCTAATTTACTCATGTCTAAAGGCAAATACACACATGGCATGATGTAGGGATGTTATAGGACAACCTTGGCACTTTCTAAACTTGGGACTCTCTTGCTAGGTGCTAGCATGATGACTCTTAGCATGTTAGCATTTAAGCTAATTTGCTCATGTTTAAAGGCAAATACACATATGCATGATGCAGGGACGTTATAGGACATCCTTGGCAGTTTCTAAACTTGAGGCTGTCTTGCTAGGTGCTAGCATGTTAGCCGTTAGCATGTTAGCATTTAAGCTAATTTACTCATGTCTAAAGGCAAATACACACATGGCATGATGTAGGGAGGTTATAGGACAACCTTGGCACTTTCTAAACTTGAGGGTCTCTTGCTAGGTGCTAGCATGATAACTGTTAGCATGTTAGCATTTAAGCTAATTTACTCACGTTTAAAGGCATATACACACATGGCATGATATAGGGAGGTTGAAGGACAACCTTGGCACTTTGTAAACTTGAAACTCTCTTGCTAGGTGATAGCATGTTAGCCGTTAGCATGTTAGCATTTAAGCTAATTTACTCATGTCTTCAGACAAATACACACATGGCATGGTGTAGGGAGGTTATAGGACAACCTTGGCGCTTTCTAAACTTGAGGCTCTCTTGCTAGGTGCTAGCATGATAACTGTTAGCATGTTAGCATCTAAGCTAATTTACTCACGTTTAAAGGCAAATACACACATGGCATGATGTAGGGAGGTTATAGGACAACCTTGGCACTTTGTAAACTTGAAACCCTCTTGCTAGGTGCTAGCATGGTAGCCGTTAGCATGTTAGCATTTAAGCTAATTTACTCATGTCTAAAGGCAAATACACACATGGCATGATGTAGGGAGGCTATAGGACAACCTTGGCACTTTCTCAACTTGATGCTCTCTTGCTAGGTGCTAGCGTGGTAGCCGTTAGCATGTTAACATTTAAGCTAATTTACTCATGTCTAAAGGCAAATACACACATGGCATGATGTAGGTAGGTTATAGGACAACCTTGGCACTTTCTAAACTTGAGGCCCTCTTGCTAGGTGCTAGCATGGTAGCCGTTAGCACGTTAGCATATAAGCTAATTTACTCATGTCTAAAGGCAAATACACACATGGCATGATATAGGGAGGTTATAGGACAACCTTGGCACTTTCTAAACTTGAGGCTCTCTTGCTAGGTGCTAGCATAATGATTGTTAGCATGTTAGCATTTAAGCTAATTTATTCACGTTTAAAGGCAAATACACACATGCATGATGCAGGGACGTCATAGGACATCCTTGGCAGTTTCTAAACTTAAGGCTGTCTTGCTAGGTGCTAGCATGTTAGCAATTAAGCTAATTTACTCATGTCTAAAGGCAAATACACAAATGGCATGATGTAGGGAGGTTATAGGACAACCTTGGCACTTTCTAAACTTGAGGCTCTCTTGCTAGGTGCTAGCATGATAACTGTTAGCATGTTAGCATTTAAGCTAATTTACTCATGTTTAAAGGCAAATACACACATGGCATGATGTAGGGAGGTTATAGGACAACCTTGGCACTTTGTAAACTTGAAACCCTCTTGCTAGGTGCTAGCATGGTAGCCGTTAGCATGTTTGCATTTAAGCTAATTTACTCATGTCTAAAGGCAAATACACACATGGCATGATGTAGGGAGGTTATAGGACAACCTTGGCACTTTCTAAACTTGAGGCTCTCTTGCTAGGTGCTAGCATGGTAGCCGTTAGCATGTTAGCATTTAAGCTAATTTACTCATGTATACAGGCAAATACACATGGCATGGTGTAGGGATGTTACAGGACAACCTTGGCACTTTCTAAAGTTGAGGTTCTCTTGCTAGGTGCTAGCATGATAACTGTTAGCATGTTAGCATTTAAGCTAATTTACTCATGATTAAAGGCTACTAAGCACATGTCATGATGTGGGGAGGTTATAGGACAACCTTGGTACTTTCTAAACTTGAGGCCCTCTTGCTAGGTGCTAGCATGATGACTGTTAACATGTTAGCATTTTAGCTAATTTACTCATATCTAAAAGGAAAATACACACATGGCATGATGTGGGGACACTGTAGGACTGCCCCAAACTTTTCAGGACCTGAGGCTGTTTTGCTACGTGTTAGCACGGTAGCCGTTATCATGTTAGCATTTTAGCATTTTAGCATTTTAGCTAATTTACTCAAGTTTAAAGGCAAATACACTCTTGGCATGATGTGGGGACACTATGGGACTGCATCAACCTTTTCCGTACTTGAGGCTTTCTTGCTAGGTGCTACCGCGGTAGCCGTTGGTGCACCGGGCCCGAGGTTCACAGCACAGGTGGCCAGTCCATCAAAATTTCCGCGGGAATTTTCTAGTTATTATTATATCTTAATCTTCCCTTTTTTGCGCGCGTAATGCGGCCAAAACCGCAAGAAGGACCCCCACACATGTTACACCGTCGGAATCGTGACGCTCGGGACTACAGCGGTATTTATTTTTTGGAACGTTTTGTGTAACCATGGCAACGCTATTAACCGAAACGTTCAAAAATGGGCCAGTAGATTAGGTACAGAATTCTATTTTTAGAACAGCCGCATTCCAGAGAAAACGAGAATTTACAGACATTTCACAGCCTTGTAGCTCAGCCATACGGCCACGTAGAAACGTGATTGATGGCTCATTTTTTAGATAAACTTCTGAACTCTCTCTGTGGCTAAATGCTAATTGCTAGCATGTTAGCATGTTAGCATTTACGCTAATTTACTCATGTCTATAGGCAAATACACACATGGCATGATGTAGGGAGGTTATAGGACAACCTTGGCAGTTCCTAAACATGAGGCTCTCTTGCTAGGTGCTAGCATGATAACTGTTAGCATGTTAGCATCTAAGCTAATTTACTCACGTTTAAAGGCAAATACACACATGGCGTGATATAGGGAGGTTATAGGACAACCTTGGCACTTTCTGAAATTGAAATCTCTTGCTAGGTGCTAGCATGGTAGCCGTTAGCATGTTAGCATTTAAGCTAACTTACTCATGTCTAAAGGCAAATACACACATGGCATGATGTAGGGAGGTTATAGGACAACCTTGGCACTTTCTAAACTTGAGGCTCTCTTGCTAGGTGCTAGCATGATAACTGTTAGCATGTTAGCATCTAAGCTAATTTACTCACGTTTAAAGGCAAATACACACATGGCATGATATAGGGAGGTTATAGGACAACCTTGGCACTTTGTAAACTTGAAACCCTCTTGCTAGGTGCTAACATGGTAGCTGTTAGCATGTTAGCATTTAAGCTAATTTACTCATGTGTAAAGGTATATACACACATGGCATGATGTAGGGAGGTTATAGGACAACCTTGGCACTTTCTAAACTTGGGACTCTCTTGCTAGGTGCTAGCATGATGACTGTTAGCATGTTAACATTTAAGCTAATTTGCTCATGTTTAAAGGCAAATACACACATGCATGATGCAGGGACGTCATAGGACATCCTTGGCAGTTTCTAAACTTGAGGCTGTCTTGCTAGGTGCTAGCATGTTAGCCGTTAGCATGTTAGCATTTAAGCTAATTTACTTATGTCTAAAGGCAAATACACACATGGCATGATGTAGGGAGGTTATAGGACAACCTTGGCACTTTCTAAACTTGAGGCTCTCTTGCTAGGTGCTAGCATGATAACTGTTAGCATGTTAGCATTTAAGCTAATTTACTCACGTTTAAAGGCAAATACACACATGGCGTGATATAGGGAGGTTATAGGACAACCTTGGCACTTTCTAAACTTGAAACCCTCTTGCTAGGTGCTAGCAAGGTAGCCGTTAGCATGTTAGCATTTAAGCTAATTTACTCATGTCTAAAGGCAAATACACACATGGCATGATGTAGGTAGGTTATAGGACAACCTTGGCACTTTTTCAACTTGATGCTCTCTTGCTAGGTGCTAGCATGGTAGCCGTTAGCATGTTAGCATTTAAGCTTATTTACTCATGTCTTCAGGCAAATACACATATGGCATGGTGTAGGGAGGTTATAGGACAACCTTGGCACTTTCTAAACTTGAGGCTGTCTTGGTAGATGCTAGCATAATGATTGTTAGCATGTTAGCATTTAAGCTAATTTACTCACGTTTAAAGGCAAATATACACATGACATGATGGGGGGAGGTTATAGGACAACCTTGGTAGTTTCTAAACTTGAGGCTGTCTATCTAGGTGCTAGCATGTTAGCCGTTAGCATGTTAGCATTTAAGCTAATTTACTCATGTCTAAAGGCAAATACACATATGGCATGGTGTAGGGAGGTTATAGGACAACCTTGGCACTTTCTAAACTTGAGGCTCTCTTGCTAGGTGCTAGCATGGTAGCCGTTAGCATGTTAGCATTTAAGCTAATTTAGTCATGTCTAACGGCAAATACACACATGGCATGATGTAGGGAGGTTATAGGACAACCTTGGCACTTTCTAAACTTGGGACTCTCTTGCTAGGTGCTAGCATGATGACTGTTAGCATGTTAGCATTTAAGCTAATTTACTCACGTTTAAAGGCAAATACACACATGGCATGATATAGGGAGGTTATAGGACAACCTTGGCACTTTCTAAACTTGAAACCCTCTTGCTAGGTGCTAACATGGTAGCCGTTAGCATGTTAGCATTTAAGCTAATTTACTCATGTCTAAAGGCAAATACACACATGGCATGATGTAGGGAGGTTATAGGACAACCTTGGCACTTTCTCAACTTGATGCTCTCTTGCTAGGTGCTAGCATGGTAGCCGTTAGCATGTTAGCATTTAAGCTAATTTACTCATGTCTTCAGGCAAATACACATATGGCATGGTGTAGGGAGGTTATAGGACAACCTTGGCACTTTCTAAACTTGAGGCTCTCTTGCTAGGTGCTAGCATAATGATTGTTAGCATGTTAGCATTTAAGCTAATTTATTCACATTTAAAGGCAAATACACACATGCATGATGCAGGGACGTCATTGGACATCCTTGGCAGTTTCTAAACTTAAGGCTGTCTTGCTAGGTGCTAGCATGTTAGCAATTAAGCTAATTTACTCATGTCTAAAGGCAAATACACAAATGGCATGATGTAGGGAGGTTATAGGACAACCTTGGCACTTTCTAAACTTGAGGCTCTCTTGCTAGGTGCTAGCATGATAACTGTTAGCATGTTAGCATTTAAGCTAATTTACTCATGTTTAAAGGCAAATACACACATGGCATGATGTAGGGAGGTTATAGGACAACCTTGGCACTTTCTAAACTTGAGGCTCTCTTGCTAGGTGCTAGCATAATGATTGTTAGCATGTTAGCATTTAAGCTAATTTACTCAAGTTTAAAGGCAATTACACACTTGGCATGATGTGGGGACCCTATGGGACTGCATCAACTTTTTCCGTACTTGAGGCTTTCTTGCTAGGTGCTACCGCGGTAGCCGTTGGCGCACCGGGCCCGAGGTTCACAGCACAGGTGGCCAGTCCATCAAAATTTCCGCGGGAATTTTCTAGTTTTTATTCTTATATCTTAATCTTCCACTTTTTGCGCGCGTAATGCGGCCGAAACCACATGAAGGACCCCCACATATGGTACACTGCCGGAATCGTGACGCTCGGGACTACAGCGGTATTTATTTTTTGGAACGTTTCGTGTAACCATGGCGACGGTATTCGCGATAGAAAAAAAAATCGGCCACTATATTAGGGACACCCCAGTTCTATTTTTAGAACAGCTCATGCCAGTGAAAGAAACGAAAATTTACAGACTTTTCACAGCCTTGTAGCTCAGCCATACGGCCACGTAGAAACGTGATTGATGGCTCATTTTTTAGATAAAATTCTGAACTCTCTCTGTGGCTAAATGCTAATTGCTAGCATGTTAGCATGTTAGCATTGAAGCTAATTTACTCATGTCTAAAGGCAAATACACACATGGCATGATGCAGGGAGGTCATAGGACAACCTTGGCAGTTTTAAACTTGAGGCTCTCTTGCTAGGTGCTAGCATGTTAGCCGTTAGCATGTTAGCATTTAAGCTAATTTACTCATGTCTAAAGGCAAATACACCCATGGCATGATGCAGGGAGGTTCTAGGACAACCTTGGCAGTTTCTAAACTTGAGGCTCTCTTGCTAGGTGCTAGCATGGACCCGTTAGCATGTTAGCATTTAAGCTAATTTACTCACGTTTAAAGGCAATTGCACACATGACATGATGTAGGGAGGTTATAGGACAACCTTGGCACTTTCTAAACTTGAGGCTCTCTTGCTAGGTGCTAGCATAATGATTGTTAGCATGTTAGCATTTAAGCTAATTTACTCACGTTTAAAGGCAAATACACACATGACATGACGCAGGGACGTTATAGGACATCCTTGGCAGTTTCTAAACTTGAGGCTGTCTTGCTCGGTGCTAGCATGTTAGCCGTTAGCATGTTAGCATTTAAGCTAATTTGCTCATGTTTAAAGGCAAATACACACATGCATGATGCAGGGACGTTATAGGACATCCTTGGCACTTTCTAAACTTGAGGCTCTCTTGCTAGGTGCTAGCATAATGACTGTTAGCGTGTTAGCATATAAGCTAATTTACTCACGTTTAAAGGCAAATACACACATGGCATGATGTAGGGATGTTATAGGACAACCTTGGCAGTTTCTAAACTTGGGACTCTCTTGCTAGGTGCTAGCATGATGACTGTTAGCATCTTAGCATTTAAGCTAATTTGCTCATGTTTAAAGGCAAATACACACATGCATGATGCAGGGACGTTTTAGGACATCCTTGGCAGTTTCTAAACTTGAGGCTGTCTTGCTAGGTGCTAGCATGTTAGCCGTTCGCATGTTAGCATTTAAGCTAATTTACTCATTTCTAAAGGCAAATACACACATGGCATTATATAGGAAGGTTATAGGACAACCTTGGCACTTTCTAAACTTGGGACTCTCTTGCTAGGTGCTAGCATAATGATTGTTAGCATGTTAGCATTTAAGCTAATTTGCTCATGTTTAAAGGCAAATACACACATGCATGATGCAGGGACGTCATAGGACATCCATGGCAGTTTCTAAACTTGAGGCTGTCATGCTAGGTGCTAGCATGTTAGCCGTTAGCATGTTAGCATTTAAGCTAATTTACTCATGTCTAAAGGCAAATACACATATGGCATGATGTAGGGAGGTTATAGGACAAACTTGGCACTTTCTAAACTTGAGGCTCTCTTGCTAGGTGCTAGCATAATGATTGTTAGCATGTTAGCATTTAAGCTAATTTACTCACGTTTAAAGGCAAATACACACATGGCATGATGTAGGGAGGTGATAGGACAACCTTGGCACTTTCTAAACTTGGGACTCTCTTGCTAGGTGCTAGCATGATGGCTGTTAGCATGTTAGCATTTAAGCTAATTTGCTAATGTTTAAAGGCAAATACACACATGCATGATGCAGGGACGTTATAGGACATCCTTGGCAGTTTCGAAACTTGAGGCTGTCTTGCTAGGGGCTAGCATGGTAGCCGTTAGCATGTTAGCATTTAAGCTAATTTACTCATGTCTAAAGGCAAATACACACATGGCATGATGTAGGGAGGTTACAGGACAACCTTGGCACTTTCTAAACTTGAGGCTCTCTTGCTAGGTGCTAGCATAATGACTGTTAGCGTGTTAGCATTTAAGCTAATTTACTCATGTCTAAAGGCAAATACACACATGGCATGATGTAGGGAGGTTATAGGACAACCTTGGCACTTTCTAAACTTGAGGCTCTCTTGCTAGGTGCTAGCATGATAACTGTTAGCATGTTAGCATGTTAGCATTTAAGCTAAATTACTCACATTTAAAGGCAAATACACACATGGCATGATATAGGGAGGTTATAGGACAACCTTGGCACTTTCTGAAATTGAAATCTCTTGCTAGGTGCTAGCATGGTAGCCGTTAGCATGTTAGCATTCAAGCTAATTGACTCATGTCTAAAGGCAAATACACACATGCATGATGCAGGGACGTTATAGGACATCCTTGGCAGTTTCGAAACTTGAGGCTGTCTTGCTAGGGGCTACCATGGTAGCCGTTAGCATGTTAGCATTTAAGCTAATTTACTCATGTCTAAAGGCAAATACACACATGGCATGATGTAGGGAGGTTACAGGACAACCTTGGCACTTTCTAAACTTGAGGCTCTCTTGCTAGGTGCTAGCATAATGACTGTTAGCGTGTTAGCATTTAAGCTAATTTACTCATGTCTAAAAGCAAATACACACATGGCATGATGTAGGGAGGTTATAGGACAACCTTGGCACTTTCTAAACTTGAGGCTCTCTTGCTAGGTGCTAGCATGATAACTGTTAGCATGTTAGCATTTAAGCTAAATTACTCACATTTAAAGGCAAATACACACATGGCATGATATAGGGAGGTTATAGGACAACCTTGGCACTTTCTGAAATTGAAATCTCTTGCTAGGTGCTAGCATGGTAGCCGTTAGCATGTTAGCATTTAAGCTAATTGACTCATGTCTAAAGGCAAATACACACATGGCATGATGTAGGGAGGTTATTGGACAACCTTGGCACTTTCTAAACTTGGGACTCTCTTGCTAGGTGCTAGCATGATGACTGTTAGCATGTTAGCATTTAAGCTAATTTGCTCACGTTTAAAGGCAAATACACACATGCATGATGCAGGGACGTCATAGGACATCCTTGGCAGTTTCTAAACTTAAGGCTGTCTTGCTAGGTGCTAGCATGTTAGCATTTAAGCTAATTTACTCATGTCTAAAGGCAAATACACACATGGCATGATGTAGGGAGGTTATAGGACAACCTTGGCACTTTCTAAACTTGAGGCTCTCTTGCTATGTCCTAGCATGATGACTGTTAGCATGTTAGCATTCAAGCTAATTTACTCAAGTTTAAAGGCAATTACACACTTGGCATGATGTGGGGACACTATGGGACTGCATCAACTTTTTCCGTACTTGAGGCTTTCTTGCTAGGTGCTACCGCGGTAGCCGTTGGCCCACCGGGCCCGAGGTTCACAGCACAGGTGGCCAGTCCATCAAAATTTCCGCGGGAATTTTCTAGTTATTATTATATCTTAATCTTCCCTTTTTTGCGCGCGTAATGCGGCCAAAACCGCAAGAAGGACCCCCACACATGTTACACCATCGGAATCGTGACGCTCGGGACTACAGCGGTATTTATTTTTTGGAACGTTTTGTGTAACCATGGCGATGCTATTAACCGAAACGTTCAAAAATGGGCCAGTTGATTAGGTACAGAATTCTATTTTTAGAACAGCCGCATTCCAGAGAAAACGAGAATTTACAGACATTTCACAGCCTTGTAGCTCAGCCATACGGCCACGTAGAAACGTGGTTGATGGCTCATTTTTTAGATAAACTTCTGAACTCTCTCTGTGGCTAAATGCTAATTGCTAGCATGTTAGCATGTTAGCATTGAAGCTAATTTACTCATGTCTAAAGGCAAATACACACATGGCATGATGCAGGGAGGTCATAGGACAACCTTGGCACTTTCTAAACTTGAGGCTCTCTTGCTAGGTGCTAGCATGATAACTGTTAGCATGTTAGCATTTAAGCTAATTTAATCACGTTTAAAGGCAAATACACACATGGCATGATATAGGGAGGTTATAGGACAACCTTGCCACTTTCTAAACTTGAAACCCTCTTGCTAGGTGCTAACATGGTAGCCGTTAGCATGTTAGCATCTAAGCTAATTTACTCATGTCTAAAGGCAAATACACACATGGCATGATGTAGGGAGGTTATAGGACAACCTTGGCACTTTCTCAACTTGATGCTCTCTTGCTAGGTGCTAGCATGGTAGCCGTTAGCATGTTAGCATTTAAGCTAATTTACTCATGTCTTCAGGCAAATACACATATGGCATGATGTAGGGAGGTTATAGGACAACCTTGGCACTTTCTCAACTTGATGCTTTCTTGCTAGGTGCGAGCATGGTAGCCGTTAGCATGTTATCATTTAAGCTAATTTACTCATGTCTTCAGGCAACTACACATATGGCATGATGTAGGGAGGTTATAGGACAACCTTGGGCACTTTCTAAACGTGAGGCTCTCTTGCTAGGTGCTAGCATAATGATTGATAGCATGTTAGCATTTAAGCTAATTTACTCACGTTTAAAGGCAAATACACACATGGCATGATATTGGGAGGTTGAAGGACAACCTTGGCACTTTGTAAACTTGAAACCCTCTTGCTAGGTGCTAGCATGGTAGCCGTTAGCATGTTAGCATTTAAGCTAATTTACTCATGTCTAAAGGCAAATACACACATGGCATGATGTAGGGAGGTTATAGGACAACCTTGGCACTTTCTAAACTTGAGGCTCTCTTGCTAGGTGCTAGCATGACGACTGTTAGCATGTTAGCATTTAAGCTACTTTGCTCATGTTTAAAGGCAAATACACACATGCATGATGCGGGGACGTTATAGGACATCCTTGGCACTTTCTGACCTTGAGGCTCTCTTGCTAGGTGCTAGCATGGTAGCCGTTAGCATGTTAGCATTTAAGCTAATTTGCTCACGTTTAAAGGCAAATACCAACATGGCATGATGTGGGGAGGTTATAGGACAACCTTGGCAGTTTCTAAACTTGAGGCCCTCTTGCTAGGTGCTAGCATGGTAGCCGTTAGCATGTTAGCATTTAGGCTAATTTACTCATGTCTACAGGCAAATACACACATGGCATGGTGTAGGGATGTTACAGGACAACCTTGGCACTTTCTAAACTTGAGGCCCTCTTGCTAGGTGCTAGCATGGTAGCCGTTAGCACGTTAGCATTTAAGCTAATTTACTCATGTCTAAAGGCAAATACACACATGGCATGATGTAGGGAGGTTATAGGACAACCTTGGCACTTTCTAAACTTGAGGCTCTCTTGCTAGTTGCTAGCATAATGATTGTTAGCATGTTAGCATTTGAGCTAATTTACTCACGTTTAAAGGCAAATACACACATGACATGATGTGGGGAGGTTATAGGACAACCTTGGTAGTTTCTAAACTTGAGGCTGTCTTGCTAAGTGCTAGCATGTTAGCCGTTAGCATGTTAGCATTTAAGCTAATTTACTCACGTCTAAAGGCAAATACACACATGGCATGATGTAGGGAGGTTATAGGACAACCTTGGCACTTTCTAAACTTGAGGCTCTCTTGCTAGGTGCTAGCATGATGACTGTTAGCATGTTAGCATTTAAGCTAATTTGCTCATGTTTAAAGGCAAATACACACATGCATGATGCAGGGACGTCATAGGACATCCATGGCAGTTTCTAAACTTGGGACTTTCTTGCTAGGTGCTAGCATGATGACTGTTAGCATGTTAGCATTTAAGCTAATTTGCTCACGTTTAAAGGCAAATACACACATGCATGATGCAGGGACGTCATAGGACATCCTTGGCAGTTTCTAAACTTAAGGCTGTCTTGCTAGGTGCTAGCATGTTAGCATTTAAGCTAATTTACTCATGTCTAAAGGCAAATACACACATGGCATGATGTAGGGAGGTTATAGGACAACCTTGGCACTTTCTATACTTGAGGCTCTCTTCCTAGGTGCTAGCATGATAACTGTTAGCATGTTAGCATTTAAGCTAATTTACTCACGTTTAAAGGCAAATACACACATGGCATGATGTAGGGAGGTTATAGGACAACCTTGGCACTTTCTAAACTTGAGGCTCTCTTGCTAGGTGCTAGCATAATGATTGTTAGCATGTTAGCACTTAAGCTAATTTACTCAAGTTTAAAGGCAATTACACACTTGGCATGATGTGGGGACACTATGGGACTGCATCAACTTTTTCCGTACTTGAGGCTTTCTTGCTAGGTGCTACCGCGATAGCCGTTGGCCCACCGGGCCCGAGGTTCACAGCACAGGTGGCCAGTCCATCAAAATTTCCGCGGGAATTTTCTAGTTTTTATTCTTATATCTTAATCTTCCACTTTTTGCGCGCGTAATGCGGCCGAAACCACAAGAAGGACCCCCACACATGTTACACCGCCGGAAACGTGGCGCTCGGGACTACAGCGGTATTTATTTTTTGGAACGGTTTGTGTAACCATGGCGACGGTATTCGCGATAGAAAAAACAATCCGCCACTATATTAGGGACACCCTATTCTATTTTTAGAACAGCTCATGCCAGTGAAAAAGCGAGAATTTACAGACTTTTTCACAGCCTTGTAGCTCAGCCATACGGCCACGTAGAAACGTGGTTGACGGCTCATTTTTGAGATAAACTTCTCTACTCTCTCTGTGGCTAATTAGTTTTGTCGTAGGATGTTTAGTTTTCCCTCTATCTTCGTCAGAAGGAGGTGTGCGCAGTTGCAGCGTCTCCCACTCTGACTCCACTGTGGCAGGGGAGACGAAGAGAAAACTTTTTGGCTTTGCAAACAACTGCTCTTCCTGGCCACACCGTTTTAGCCAGCTCGATTTAATTTGGTGAAAACGTAGGAAATCTTGTCCCCTTTCCAAAAATGTCACTCTTATGTCTGAGAGATGTACGGATTGCCTTCTGGGCCCTCAGAAGCGAGAAGAGCGCCGACATGTCTCCCATTCACTCCCATGTTAAAGACGCCGTCTTTTCTTTCTCCAAACCTTTAATTTTCTGTGTTTTCAACTCGTCATCTTGCGGTCGTTTCTCAACCGATATGCAAAACGAGCAGATCTATGCGAAGCCCCGACCCTCGGGCCGGTCACGGTCGTCTCGTGGTGTCGATATCTCGAATCGTTTGGCCGTAAGAAGCTTCTGTTCGACATGAGCGATTCAGCCCTCTGAGCTCATTCACTGCCATGGCCACCACCTCCTCCTCCTCACACCCCCTCCCTTCAAAAACCCCCTTTTCTTGACATGTGCGATTCCAATGATTCCCTTCCCAGCTGATACCATACAGCTCATTTATTGTGTAGATTTTAAAAGTTAGATTTTTCTAATTAAGCACAGTGACTCCAGGCACCTCAAAGACCAAAGTATCAAAATATCAACATTTTTATAGAATCCATGATACAGCAATAAGCTGTGTTATCATCATGTCAGGAATCGATAGTTCAGTATCGACCCGCATGCCATAAACTCTGCTCTTTAGTCCTCCATGGCAATGCAAGTGCTGCTGTCAATTGGAAAACAACACATGACATGTACAGACACCACAGCAGTGCCTGGCAACTTTCAAGACTTGATGCTATGTTGCTAGGCCCTCTTGCTAGGTGCTAGCACGGTAGCCATTAGCATGTTAGCATTTAAGCTAATTTACTCATGTCTAAAGGCAAATACACACATGGCATGATGTAGGGAGGTTATAGGACAACCTTGGCACTTTCTAAACTTGAGGCTCTCTTGCTAGGTGCTGGCATGATAACTGTTAGCATGTTAGCATTTAAGCTAATTTACTCACGTTTAAAGGCAAATACACACATGGCATGATGTAGGGAGGTTATAGGACAACCTTGGCACTTTCTAAACTTGAGGCTCCCTTGCTAGGTGCTAGCATAATGATTGTTAGCATGTTAGCATTTAAGCTAATTTACTAATGTCTAAAGGCAAATACACACATGGCATGATGTAGGGAGGTTAAAGGACAACCTTGGCACTCTCTAAACTTGGGACTCTCTTGCTAGGTGCTAGCATGACGACTGTTAGCATGTTAGCATTTAAGCCAATTTACTCACATTTAAAGGCAAATACACACATGGCATGATGTAGGGAGGCTATAGGACAACCTTGGCACTTTCTAAACTTGAGGCTCTCTTGCTAGGTACTAGCATGGTAGCCGTTAGCATGTTAGCATTTAAGCTAATTTACTCATGTCTAAAGGCAAATACACACATGGCATGATGTTGGGAGGTTATAGGACAACCTTGGATCATTCTAAACTTGAAGCTCACTTGCTAGGTGCTAGCATGATAACTATTAGCATGTTAGCATTTAAGCCAATTTATTCACGTTTAAAGGCAAATACACACATGGCATGATATAGGGAGGTTATAGGACAACCTGGGCACTTTCTAAACTTGAGGCCCTATTGCTAGGTGCTAGCATGGTAGCCGTTAGCATGTTAGCATTTAGGCTAATTTACTCATGTATACAGGCAAATACACACATGGCATGGTGTAGGGATGTTACAGGACAACCTTGGCACTTTCTAAAGTTGAGGTTCTCTTGCTAGGTGCTAGCATGATAACTGTTAGCATGTTAGCATTTAAGCTAATTTACTCATGCTTAAAGGCTACTAAGCACATGTCATGATGTGGGGAGGTTATAGGACAACCTTGGTACTTTCTAAACTTGAGGCCCTCTTGCTAGGTGCTAGCATGATGACTGTTAGCATGTTAGCATTTTAGCTAATTTACTCATATCTAAAGGAAAATACACACATGGCATGATGTGGGGACACTGTAGGACTGCCCCAAACTTTTCAGGACCTGAGGCTGTTTTGCTACGTGTTAGCACGGTAGCCGTTATCGTGTTAGCATTTTAGCAAATTTACTCAAGTTTAAAGGCAAATACACTCTTGGCATGATGTGGGGACACAATGGGACTGCATCAACCTTTTCCGTACTTGAGGCTTTCTTGCTAGGTGCTACCGCGGTAGCCGTTGGCGCACCGGGCCCGAGGTTCACAGCACAGGTGGCCAGTCCATCAAAATTTCCGCGGGAATTTTCTAGTTATGGACTGGCTCAGTAGCCAGCCCATAGACTGCTACTTGCAGTAGCAGTCTATGGGCTGGCTACTGAGCCAGCCCATATTGTTATTGCTGTTTAGTTATAATTATTATGGACTGGCTCAGTAGCCAACCCATAGACTGCTACTTGCAGTAGCAGTCTATGGGCTGGCTACTGAGCCAGCCCATATTGTTATTGCTTGTGGTGTTTAGTTATTTTTCTTCTTATTATATCTTAATCTTCCCATTTTTGCGCGCGTAATGCGGCCAAAACCGCAAGAAGGACCCCCACACATGTTACACCGTCGGAATCGTGACGCTCGGGACTACAGCGGTATTTATTTTTTGGAACGTTTCGTGTAACCATGGCGACGCTATTCGCGATAGAAAAAAAAATCGGCCACTAGATTAGGTACACCATTCTATTTTTAGAACAGCCGCATTCCAGAGAAAACGAGAATTTACAGACTTTTCACAGCCTTGTAGCTCAGCCATACGGCCACGTAGAAACGTGATTGATGGCTCATTTTTTAGATAAACTTCTGAACTCTCTCTGTGGCTAAATGCTAATTGCTAGCATGTTAGCATGTTAGCATTTAAGCTAATTTACTCACGTTTAAAGGCAAATACACACATGGCATGATATAGGGAGGTTATAGGACGACCTTGGCACTTTCTAAACTTGAGGCTCTCTTGCTAGGTGCTAGCATGATAACTGTTAGCATGTTAGCATTTAAGCTAATTTACTCACGTTTAAAGGCAAATACACACATGCATGATATAGGGAGGTTATAGGACAACCTTGGAACTTTCTAAACTTGAAACCCTCTTGCTAGGTGCTAGCATGGTAGCCGTTAGCATGTTAGCATTTAAGCTAATTTACTCATGTCTAAAGGCAAATACACATATGGCATGATGTAGGGAGGTTATAGGACAACCTTGGCACTTTCTAAACTTGAGGCTGTCTTGCTAGGTGCTAGCATAATGATTGTTAGCATGTTAGCATTTAAGCTAATTTACTCACGTTTAAAGGCAAATATACACATGACATGATGTGGGGAGGTTATAGGACAACCTTGGTAGTTTCTAAACTTGAGGCTGTCTTGCTAGGTGCTAGCATGTTAGTCGTTAGCATGTTAGCATTTAAGCTAATTTACTCATGTCTAAAGGCAAATACACACATGGCATGATGTAGGGATGTTATAGGACAACCTTGGCACTTTCTAAACTTGGGACTCTCTTGCTAGGTGCTAGCATGATGACTGTTAGCATGTTAGCATTTAAGCTACTTTGCTCATGTTTAAAGGCAAATACACACATGCATGATGCTGGGACGTTATAGGGCATCCTTGGCAGTTTCTAAACTTGAGGCTGTCTTGCTAGGTGCTAGCATTTTAGCCGTTAGCATGTTAGCATTTAAGCTAATTTACTCATGTCTAAAGGCAAATACACACATGGCATGATGTAGGGAGGTTATAGGACAACCTTGGCACTTTCTAAACTTGAGGCTCTCTTGCTAGGTGCTAGCATGACGACTGTTAGCATGTTAGCATTTAAGCTAATTGACTCACATTGAAGGCAAATACACACATGGCATGATATAGGGAGGTTATAGGACAACCTTGGCACTTTCTAAACTTGAGGCTCTCTTGCTAGGTGCTAGCATGATGACTGTTAGCATGTTAGCATTTAAGCTAATTTACTCACATTTAAAGGCAAATACACACATGGCATGATGTAGGGAGGTTATAGGACAACCTTGGCACTTTCTAAACTTGAGGCGCTCTTGCTAGATGCTAGCATGATAACTGTTAGCATGTTAACATTTAAGCTAATTTACTCAAGTTTAAAGGCAAATACACACATGGCATGATATTGGGAGGTTATAGGACAACCTTGGCACTTTCTGAACTTGAAACCCTCTTGCTAGGTGCTAGCATGGCAGCCGTTAGCATGTTAGCATTTTAGCATTTAAGCTAATTTACTCATGTCTAAAGGCAAATACACACATGGCATGATGTAGGGAGGTTATAGGACAACCTTGGCACATTGTAAACTTGAAACCCTCTTGCTAGGTGCTAGCATGGTAGCCGTTAGCATGTTTGCATTTAAGCTAATTTACTCATGTCTTCAGGCTAATACACACATGGCATGGTGTAGGGAGGTTATAGGACAACCTTGGCGCTTTCTAAACTTGAGGCTCTCTTGCTAGGTGCTAGCATGATAACTGTTAGCATGTTAGCATCTAAGCTAATTTACTCACGTTTAAAGGCAAATACACACATGGCATGATATAGGGAGGTTTTAGGACAACCTTGGCACTTTGTAAACTTGAAACCCTCTTGCTAGGTGCTAGCATGGTAGCCGTTAGCATGTTAGCATTTAAGCTAATTTATTCATGTCTAAAGGCAAATACACACATGGCATGATGTAGGGAGGTTATAGGACAACCTTGACACTTTCTCAACTTGATGCTCTCTTGCTAGGTGCTAGCATGCTAGCCGTTAGCATGTTAGCATTTAAGCTAATTTACTCATGTCTTCAGGCAAATACACATATGGCATGGTGTAAGGAGGTTATAGGACAACCTTGGCACTTTCTAAACTTGAAACCCTCTTGCTAGGTGATAACATGGTAGCCGTTAGCATGTTAGCATTTAAGCTAATTTACTCATGTCTAAAGGCAAATACACACATGGCATGATGTAGGGAGGTTATAGGACAACCTTGGCACTTTCTAAACTTGAGGCTCTCTTGCTAGGTGCTAGCATAATGATTGTTAGCATGTTAGCATTTCAGCTAATTTACTCACGTTTAAAGGCAAATACACACATGGCATGATGTAGGGAGGCGATAGGACAACCTTGGCACTTTCTAAACTTGGGACTCTCTTGCTAGGTGCTAGCATGATGACTGTTAGCATGTTAGCATTTAAGGTAATTTGCTCACGTTTAAAGGCAAATACACACATGCATGATGCAGGGACGTCATAGGACATCCTTGGCAGTTTCTAAACTTAAGGCTGTCTTGCTAGGTGCTAGCATGTTAGCATTTAAGCTAATTTACTCATGTCTAAAGGCAAATACACACATGGCATTATGTAGGGAGGTTATAGGACAACCTTGGCACTTTCTAAACTTGAGGCTCTCTTGCTAGGTGCTAGCATGATAACTGTTAGCATGTTAGCATTTAAGCTAATTTACTCACGTTTAAAGGCAAATACACACATGGCATGATGTAGGGAGGGTATAAGACAACCTTGGCACTTTCTAAACTTGAGGCTCTCTTTCTAGGTGCTAGCATAATGATTGTTAGCATGTTACCATTTAAGCTAATTTACTCAAGTTTAAAGGCAATTACACACTTGGCATGATGTGGGGACACTATGGGACTGCATCAACTTTTTCCGTACTTGAGGCTTTCTTGCTAGGTGCTACCGCGGTAACCGTTGGCGCACCGGGCCCGAGGTTCACAGCACAGGTGGCCAGTCCATCAAAATTTCCGCGGGAATTTTCTAGTTTTTATTCTTATATCTTAATCTTCCACTTTTTGCGCGCGTAATGCGGCCGAAACCACATGAAGGACCCCCACACATGGTACACCGCCGGAATCGTGACGCTCGGGACTACAGCGGTATTTATTTTTTGGAACGTTTCGTGTAACCATGGCGACGGTATTCGCGATAGAAAAAAAAATCGGCCACTATATTAGGGACACCCCAGTTCTATTTTTAGAACAGCTCATGCCAGTGAAAGAAACGAAAATTTACAGACTTTTCACAGCCTTGTAGCTCAGCCATACGGCCACGTAGAAACGTGATTGATGGCTCATTTTTTAGATAAACTTCTGAACTCTCTCTGTGGCTAAATGCTAATTGCTAGCATGTTAGCATGTTAGCATTGAAGCTCATTTACTCATGTCTAAAGGCAAATACACACATGGCATGATGCAGGGAGGTCATAGGACAACCTTGGCAGTGTCTAAACTTGAGGCTCTCTTGCTAGGTGCTAGCATGTTAGCCGTTAGCATGTTAGCATTTAAGCTAATTTGCTCATGTCTAAAGGCAAATACACACATGGCATGGTGTAGGGAGGTTATAGGACAACCTTGGCGCTTTCTAAACTTGAGGCTCTCTTGCTAGGTGCTAGCATGATAACTGTTAGCATGTTAGCATCTAAGCTAATTTACTCACGTTTAAAGGCAAATACACACATGGCATGATATAGGGAGGTTATAGGACAACCTTGGCACTTTGTAAACTTGAAACCCTCTTGCTAGGTGCTAGCATGGTAGCCGTTAGCATGTTAGCATTTAAGCTAATTTACTCATGTCTAAAGGCAAATACACACATGGCATGATGTAGGGAGGTTATAGGACAACCTTGGCACTTTCTCAACTTGATGCTCTCTTGCTAGGTGCTAGCATGGTAGCCATTAGCATGTTAGCATTTAAGCTAATTTACTCATGTCTTCAGGCAAATACACATATGGCATGGTGTAGGGAGGTTATAGGACAACCTTGGCACTTTCTAAACTTGAGGCTCTCTTGCTAGGTGCTAGCATAATGATTGTTAGCATGTTAGCATTTAAGCTAATTTACTCACGTTTAAAGGCATATACACACATGGCATGATATAGGGAGGTTGAAGGACAACCTTGGCACTTTGTAAACTTGAAACTCTCTTGCTAGGTGATAGCATGTTAGCCGTTAGCATGTTAGCATTTAAGCTAATTTACTCATGTCTAAAGGCAAATACACACATGGCATGATGTAGGGAGGTTATAGGACACCCTTGGCACTTTCTAAACTTGGGACTCTCTTGCTAGGTGCTAGCATGATGACTGTTAGCATGTTAGCATTTAAGCTAATTTGCTCATGTTTAAAGGCAAATACACACATGAGTGATGCAGGGACGTTATAGGACATCCTTGGCACTTTCTAAACTTGAGGCTCTCTTGCTAGGTTCTAGCATAATGACTGTTAGCGTGTTAGCATATAAGCTAATTTACTCACGTTTAAAGGCAAATACACACATGGCATGATGTGGGGAGGTTATAGGACAACCTTGGCAGTTTCTAAACTTAAGGCCCTCTTGCTAGGTGCTAGCATGGTAGCCGTTAGCATGTTAGCATTTAAGCTAATTTACTCATGTCTACAGGCAAATGCACACATGACATGATGTAGGGAGGTTATAGGACAACCTTGGCACTTTCTCAACTTGAGGCCCTCTTGCTAGGTGCTAGCATGGTAGCCGTTAGCACGTTAGCATTTAAGCTAATTTACTTATGTCTAAAGGCAAATACACACATGGCATGATGTAGGGAGGTTATAGGACAACCTTGGCACTTTCTCAACTTGAGGCTCTCTTGCTAGGTGCTAGCATGACGATTGTTAGCATGTTAGCATTTAAGCTAATTTACTCACGTTTAAAGGCAAATACACACATGACATGATGTGGGGAGGTTATAGGACAACCTTGGTAGTTTCTAAACTTGAGGCTGTCTTGCTAGGTGCTAGCATGATAACTGTTAGCATGTTAGCCTTTAAGCTAATTTACTCACGTTTAAAGGCAAATACACACATGGCATGATATGGGGAGGTTATAGGACAACCTTGGCACTTTCTAAACTTGAAACCCTCTTGCTAGGTGCTAACATGGTAGCCGTTAGCATGTTAGCATTTAAGCTAATTTACTCATGTCTAAAGGCAAATACACACATGGCATGATGTAGGGAGGTTATAGGACAACCTTGGCACTTTCTCAACTTGATGCTCTCTTGCTAGGTGCTAGCATGGTAGCAATTAGCATGTTAGCATTTTAGCTAATTTACTTATGTCTTCAGGCAAAAACACATATGGCATGGTGTAGGGAGGTTATAGGACAACCTTGGCACTTTCTAAACTTGAGGCTCTGTTGCTAGGTGCTAGCATAATGATTGTTAGCATGTTAGCATTTAAGCTAATTTACTCACGTTTAAAGGCAAATACACACATGACATGATGTGGGGAGGCTATAGGACAACCTTGGTAGTTTCTAAACTTGAGGCTGTCTTGCTAGGTGCTAGCATATTAGCCGTTAGCATGTTAGCATTTAACCTAATTTACTCATGTCTAAAGGCAAATACACACATGGCATGATGTAGGGAGGTTATAGGACAACCTTGGCACTTTCTAAACTTGGGACTCTCTTGCTAGGTGCTAGCATGATGACTGTTAGCATGTTAGCATTTAAGCTAATTTGCTCATGTTTAAAGGCAAATTAACACATGCATGATGCAGGGACGTTATAGGACATCCTTGGCAGTTTCTAAACTTGAGGCTGTCTTGCTAGGTGCTAGTATGTTAGCCGTTAGCATGTTAGCATTTAAGCTAATTTACTCATGTCTAAAGGCAAATACACACATGGCATGATGTAGGGAGGTTATAGGACAACCTTGGCACTTTCTAAACTTGAGGGTCTCTTGCTAGGTGCTAGCATGATAACTGTTAGCATGTTAGCATTTAAGCTAATTTACTCACGTTTAAAGGCAAATACACACATGGCATGATGTAGGGAGGTTATAGGACAACCTTGGCACTTTCTAAACTTGAAACCCTCTTGCTAGGTGCTAACATGGTAGCTGTTAGCGTGTTAGCATTTAAGCTAATTTACTCATGTCTAAAGGCAAATACACACATGGCATGATGTAGGGAGGTTATAGGACAACCTTGGCACTTTCTCAACTTGATGCTCTCTTGCTAGGTGCTAAAATGTTAGCCGTTAGCATGTTAGCATTTAAGCTAATTTACTCATGTCTTCAGGCAAATACACATATGGCATGGTGTAGGGAGGTTATAGGACAACCTTGGCACTTTCTAAACTTGAGGCTGTCTTGCTAGGTGCTAGCATAATGATTGTTAGCATGTTAGCATTTAAGCTAATTTACTCACGTTTAAAGGCAAATACACACATGGCATGATGTAGGGAGGTTATAGGACAACCTTGGCACTTTCTAAACTTGAGGCTCTCTTGCTAGGTGCTAGCATGATAACTGTTAGCATGTTAGCCTTTAAGCTAATTTACTCACGTTTAAAGGCAAATACACACATGGCATGATATAGGGAGGTTATAGGACAACCTTGGCACTTTCTAAACTTGAAACCCTCTTGCTAGGTGCTAACATGGTAGCCGTTAGCATGTTAGCATTTAAGCTAATTTACTCATGTCTTCAGGCAAATACACATATGGCATGGTGTAGGGAGGTTATAGGACAACCTTGGCACTTTCTAAACTTGAGGCTGTCTTGCTAGGTGCTAGCATAATGATTGTTAGCATGTTAGCATTTAAGCTAATTTACTCACGTTTAAAGGCAAATATACACATGACATGATGTGGGGAGGTTATAGGACAACCTTGGTAGTTTCTAAACTTGAGGCTGTCTTGCTAGGTGCTAGCATGTTAGCCGTTAGCATGTTAGCATTTAAGCTAATTTACTCATGTCTAAAGGCAAATACACACATGGCATGATGTAGGGATGTTATAGGACAACATTGGCACTTTCTAAACTTGGGACTCTCTTGCTAGGTGCTAGCATGATGACTGTTAGCATGTTAGCATTTAAGCTAATTTGCTCATGTTTAAAGGCAAATACACATATGCATGATGCAGGGACGTTATAGGACATCCTTGGCAGTTTCTAAACTTGAGGCTGTCTTGCTAGGTGCTAGCATGTTAGCCGTTAGCATGTTAGCATTTAAGCTAATTTACTCATGTCTAAAGGCAAATACACACATGGCATGATGTAGGGAGGTAAGAGGACAACCTTGGCACTTTCTAAACTTGAGGGTCTCTTGCTAGGTGCTAGCATAACTGTTAGCATGTTAGCATTTAAGCTAATTTACTCACGTTTAAAGGCATATACACACATTGCATGATATAGGGAGGTTGAAGGACAACCTTGGCACTTTGTAAACTTGAAACTCTCTTGCTAGGTGATAGCATGTTAGCCGTTAGCATGTTAGCATTTAAGCTAATTTACTCATGTCTTCAGACAAATACACACATGGCATGGTGTAGGGAGGTTATAGGACAACCTTGGCGCTTTCTAAACTTGAGGCTCTCTTGCTAGGTGCTAGCATGATAACTGTTAGCATGTTAGCATCTAAGCTAATTTACTCACGTTTAAAGGCAAATACACACATGGCATGATATAGGGAGGTTATAGGACAACCTTGGCACTTTGTAAACTTGAAACCCTCTTGCTAGGTGCTAGCATGGTAGCCGTTAGCATGTTAGCATTTAAGCTAATTTACTCATGTCTAAAGGCAAATACACACATGGCATGATGTAGAGAGGCTATAGGACAACCTTGGCACTTTCTCAACTTGATGCTCTCGTGCTAGGTGCTAGCGTGGTAGCCGTTAGCATGTTAACATTTAAGCTAATTTACTCATGTCTTCAGGCAAATACACATATGGCATGGTGTAGGGAGGTTATAGGACAACCTTGGCACTTTCTAAACTTGAGGCTGTCTTGCTAGGTGCTAGCATAATGATTGTTAGCATGTTAGCATTTAAGCTAATTTACTCACGTTTAAAGGCAAATATACACATGACATGATGTGGGGAGGTTATAGGACAACCTTGGTAGTTTCTAAACTTGAGGCTGTCTTGCTAGGTGCTAGCATGTTAGCCGTTAGCATGTTAGCATTTAAGCTAATTTACTCATGTCTAAAGGCAAATACACACATGGCATGATGTAGGGATGTTATAGGACAACCTTGGCACTTTCTAAACTTGGGACTCTCTTGCTAGGTGCTAGCATGATGACTGTTAGCATGTTAGCATTTAAGCTAATTTGCTCATGTTTAAAGGCAAATACACATATGCATGATGCAGGGACGTTATAGGACATCCTTGGCAGTTTCTAAACTTGAGGCTGTCTTGCTAGGTGCTAGCATGTTAGCCGTTAGCATGTTAACATTTAAGCTAATTTACTCATGTCTAAAGGCAAATACACACATGGCATGATGTAGGGAGGTTATAGGACAACCTTGGCACTTTCTAAACTTGAGGGTCTCTTGCTAGGTGCTAGCATGATAACTGTTAGCATGTTAGCATTTAAGCTAATTTACTCACGTTTAAAGGCATATACACACATGGCATGATATAGGGAGGTTGAAGGACAACCTTGGCACTTTGTAAACTTGAAACTCTCTTGCTAGGTGATAGCATGTTAGCCGTTAGCATGTTAGCATTTAAGCTAATTTACTCATGTCTTCAGACAAATACACACATGGCATGGTGTAGGGAGGTTATAGGACAACCTTGGCGCTTTCTAAACTTGAGGCTCTCTTGCTAGGTGCTAGCATGATAACTGTTAGCATGTTAGCATCTAAGCTAATTTACTCACGTTTAAAGGCAAATACACACATGGCATGATATAGGGAGGTTATAGGACAACCTTGGCACTTTGTAAACTTGAAACCCTCTTGCTAGGTGCTAGCATGGTAGCCGTTAGCATGTTAGCATTTAAGCTAATTTACTCATGTCTAAAGGCAAATACACACATGGCATGATGTAGGGAGGCTATAGGACAACCTTGGCACTTTCTCAACTTGATGCTCTCGTGCTAGGTGCTAGCGTGGTAGCCGTTAGCATATTAACATTTAAGCTAATTTACTCATGTCTAAAGGCAAATACACACATGGCATGATGTAGGTAGGTTATAGGACAACCTTGGCACTTTCTAAACTTGAGGCTCTCTTGCTAGGTGCTAGCATAATGATTGTTAGCATGTTAGCATTTAAGCTAATTTACTCACGTTTAAAGGCAAATACACACATGGCATGATGTAGGGAGGTGATAGGACAACCTTGGCACTTTCTAAACTTAGGACTCTCTTGCTAGGTGCTAGCATGATGACTGTTAGCATGTTAGCATTTAAGCTAATTTGCTCACGTTTAAAGGCAAATACACACATGCATGATGCAGGGACATCATAGGACATCCTTGGCAGTTTCTAAACTTAAGGCTGTCTTGCTAGGTGTTAGCATGTTAGCATTTAAGCTAATTTACTCATGTTTAAAGGCAAATACACACATGGCATGATGTAGGGAGGTTATAGGACAACTTTGGCACTTTGTAAACTTGAAACTCTCTTGCTAGGTGCTAGCATGTTAGCAGTTAGCATGTTAGCATTTAAGCTAATTTACTCATGTCTAAAGGCAAATACACACATGGCATGATGTGGGGAGGTTATAGGACAACCTTGGCACTTTCTACACTTGGGACTCTCTTGCTAGGTGATAGCATTATGACTGTTAGCGTGTTAGCATTTAAGCTAATTTGCTCATGTCTAAAGGCAAATACACACATGGCATGATGTCGGGAGGTTATAGGACAACCTTGGCACTTTCTCAACTTGAGGCTCTCTTGCTAGGTGCTATTATGGTAGCCGTTAGCATGTTAGCATTTAAGGTAATTTACTCATGTCTAAAGGCAAATACACACATGGCATGATGTCGGGAGGTTATAGGACAACCTTGGCACTTTTTAAACTTGAGGCTCTCTTGCTAGGTGCTAGCATAATGATTGTTAGCATGTTAGCATTTAAGCTAATTTACTCAAGTTTAAAGGCAATTACACACTTGGCATGATGTGGGGACACTATGGGACTGCATCAACTTTTTCCGTACTTGAGGCTTTCTTGCTAGGTGCTACCGCGGTAGCCGTTGGCGCACCGGGCCCGAGGTTCACAGCACAGGTGGCCAGTCCATCAAAATTTCCGCGGGAATTTTCTAGTTATGGACTGGCTCAGTAGCCAGCCCATAGACTGCTACTTGCAGTAGCAGTCTATGGGCTGGCTACTGAGCCAGCCCATATTGTTATTGCTGTTTAGTTATTATTCCGTATATCTTAATCTTCCACTTTTTGCGCGCGTAATGCGGCCAAAACCGCAAGAAGGACCCCCACACATGTTACACCGCCGGAAACGTGGCGCTCGGGACTACAGCGGTATTTAATTTTTGGAAAGTTTTGTGTAACCATGGCGACGCTATTAACGAAAACGTTAAAAAATGGGCCACTTGATTAGGGAATCGCTGTTCTATTTTTAGAACAGCACATAGAAAACGAGAATTTACAGACATTTCACAGCCTTTTAGCTCAGCCATACGGCCACGTAGAAACGTGATTGATGGCTCATTTTTGAGATAAACGTCTGAACTCTCTCTGTGGCTAAATGCTAATTGCTAGCATGTTAGCATGTTAGCATTTAAGCTAATTTACGCATGTCTAAAGGCAAATACACACATGGCATGATGTAGAGAGGTCATAGGACAACCTTGGCAGTTTCTAAACTTGAGGCTCTCTTGCTAGGTGCTAGCATGTTAGCCGTTAGCATGTTAGCATTTAAGCTAATTTACTCATGTCTAAAGGCAAATACACACATGGCATGATGTAGGGAGGTTATAGGACAACCTTGGCACTTTCTAAACTTGAGGCTCTCTTGCTAGGTGCTAGCATGATAACTGTTAGCATGTTAGCCTTTAAGCTAATTTACTCACGTTTAAAGGCAAATACACACATGGCATGATATAGGGAGGTTATAGGACAACCTTGGCACTTTCTAAACTTGAAACCCTCTTGCTAGGTGCTAACATGGTAGCCGTTAGCATGTTAACATTTAAGCTAATTTACTCATGTCTTCAGGCAAATACACATATGGCATGGTGTAGGGAGGTTATAGGACAACCTTGGCACTTTCTAAACTTGAGGCTGTCTTGCTAGGTGCTAGCATAATGATTGTTAGCATGTTAGCATTTAAGCTAATTTACTCACGTTTAAAGGCAAATATACACATGACATGATGTGGGGAGGTTATAGGACAACCTTGGTAGTTTCTAAACTTGAGGCTGTCTTGCTAGGTGCTAGCATGTTAGCCGTTAGCATGTTAGCATTTAAGCTAATTTACTCATGTCTAAAGGCAAATACACACATGGCATGATGTAGGGATGTTATAGGACAACCTTGGCACTTTCTAAACTTGGGACTCTCTTGCTAGGTGCTAGCATGATGACTGTTAGCATGTTAGCATTTAAGCTAATTTGCTCATGTTTAAAGGCAAATACACATATGCATGATGCAGGGACGTTATAGGACATCCTTGGCAGTTTCTAAACTGGAGGCTGTCTTGCTAGGTGCTAGCATGTTAGCCGTTAGCATGTTAGCATTTAAGCTAATTTACTCATGTCTAAAGGCAAATACACACATGGCATGATGTAGGGAGGTTATAGGACAACCTTGGCACTTTCTAAACTTGAGGCTCTCTTGCTAGGTGCTAGCATGATAACTGTTAGCATGTTAGCCTTTAAGCTAATTTACTCACGTTTAAAGGCAAATACACACATGGCATGATATAGGGAGTTTATAGGACAACCTTGGCACTTTCTAAACTTGAAACCCTCTTGCTAGGTGCTAGCATGGTAGCCGTTAGCATGTTAGCATTTAAGCTAATTTAGTCATGTCTAACGGCAAATACACACATGGCATGATGTCGGGAGGTTATAGGACAACCTTGGCACTTTCTAATCTTGAGGCTCTCTTGCTAGGTGCTAGCATGATAACTGTTAGCATGTTAGCATTTAAGCTAATTTACTCACGTTTAAAGGCAAATACACACATGGCATGATATAGGGAGGTTATAGGTCAACCTTGGCACTTTCTTAACTTGAAACCCTCTTGCTAGGTGCTAGCATGGTAGCCGTTAGCATGTTAGCATTTAAGCTAATTTAGTCATGTCTAAAGGCAAATACACACATGGCATGATGTAGGGAGGTTATAGGACAACCTTGGCACTTTCTAAACTTGAGGCTCTCTTGCTAGGTGCTAGCATAATGACTGTTAGCATGTTAGCATTTAAGCTAATTTGCTCATGTTTAAAGGCAAATACACATATGCATGATGCAGGGACGTTATAGGACATCCTTGGCAGTTTCTAAACTTGAGGCTGTCTTGCTAGGTGCTAGCATGTTAGCCGTTAGCATGTTAGCATTTAAGCTAATTTACTCATGTCTAAAGGCAAATACACACATGGCATGATGTAGGGAGGTTATAGGACAACCTTGGCACTTTCTAAACTTGAGGGTCTCTTGCTAGGTGCTAGCATGATAACTGTTAGCATGTTAGCATTTAAGCTAATTTACTCACGTTTAAAGGCATATACACACATGGCATGATATAGGGAGGTTGAAGGACAACCTTGGCACTTTGTAAACTTGAAACTCTCTTGCTAGGTGATAGCATGTTAGCCGTTAGCATGTTAACATTTAAGCTAATTTACTCATGTCTAAAGCAAATACACACATGGCATGATGTAGGGAGGTTATAGGACACCCTTGGCACTTTCTAAACTTGGGACTCTCTTGCTAGGTGCTAGCATGATGACTGTTAGCATGTTAGCATTTAAGCTAATTTGCTCATGTTTAAAGGCAAATACACACATGCATGATGCAGGGACGTTATAGGACATCCTTGGCACTTTCTAAACTTGAGGCTCTCTTGCTAGGTGCTAGCATAATGACTGTTAGCGTGTTAGCATATAAGCTAATTTACTCACGTTTAAAGGCAAATACACACATGGCATGATGTGGGGAGGTTATAGGACAACCTTGGCAGTTTCTAAACTTAAGGCCCTCTTGCTAGGTGCTAGCATGGTAGCCGTTAGCATGTTAGCATTTAAGCTACTTTACTCATGTCTACAGGCAAATGCACACATGACATGATGTAGGGAGGTTATAGGACAACCTTGGCACTTTCTAAACTTGAGGCCCTCTTGCTAGGTGCTAGCATGGTAGCCGTTAGCACGTTAGCATTTAAGCTAATTTACTCATGTCTAAAGGCAAATACACACATGGCATGATGTAGGGAGGTTATAGGACAACCTTGGCACTTTCTAAACTTGAGGCTCTCTTGCTAGGTGCTAGCATAATGATTGTTAGCATGTTAGCATTTAAGCTAATTTATTCACATTTAAAGGCAAATACACACATGCATGATGCAGGGACGTCATAGGACATCCTTGGCAGTTTCTAAACTTAAGGCTGTCTTGCTAGGTGCTAGCATGTTAGCAATTAAGCTAATTTACTCATGTCTTAAGGCAAATACACAAATGGCATGATGCAGGGACGTTATAGGACATCCTTGGCAGTTTCTAAACTGGAGGCTGTCTTGCTAGGTGCTAGCATGTTAGCCGTTAGCATGTTAGCATTTAAGCTAATTTACTCATGTCTAAAGGCAAATACACACATGGCATGATGTAGGGAGGTTATAGGACAACCTTGGCACTTTCTAAACTTGAGGCTCTCTTGCTAGGTGCTAGCATGATAACTGTTAGCATGTTAGCCTTTAAGCTAATTTACTCACGTTTAAAGGCAAATACACACATGGCATGATATAGGGAGGTTATAGGACAACCTTGGCACTTTCTAAACTTGAAACCCTCTTGCTAGGTGCTAACATGGTAGCCGTTAGCATGTTAGCATTTATGCTACTTTACTCATGTCTACAGGCAAATGCACACATGGCATGATGTAGGGAGGTTATAGGACAACCTTGGCACTTTCTAAACTTGAGGCTCTCTTGCTAGGTGCTAGCATAATGATTGTTAGCATGTTAGCATTCAAGCTAATTTACTCACATTTAAAGGCAAATACACACATGGCATGATGTAGGGAGGTTATAGGACAACCTTGGCACATTCTAAACTTGAGGCTTTCTTGCTAGGTGCTAGCATGGACCCGTTAGCATGTTAGCATTTAAGCTAATTTACTCATGTTTAAAGGCAAATACACCCATGGCATGATGCAGGGAGGTTCTAGGACAACCTTGGCAGTTTCTAAACTTGAGGCTCTCTTGCTAGGTGCTAGCATGGACCCGTTAGCATGTTAGCATTTAAGCTAATTTACTCACGTTTAAAGGCAAAATGCACACATGACATGATGTAGGGAGGTTATAGGACAACCTTAGCAGTTTCTAAACTTGAGGCTCTCTTGCTAGGTGCTAGCATGGTAGCCATTAGCATGTCAGCATTTAAGCTAATTTACTCATGTCTAAAGGCAAATACACATATGGCATGGTGTAGGGAGGTTATAGGACAACCTTGGCACTTTCTAAACTTGAGGCTCTCTTGCTAGGTGCTAGCATAATGATTGTTAGCATGTTAGCATTTAAGCTAATTTACTCACGTTTAAAGGCAAATACACACATGACATGACGCAGGGACGTTATAGGACATCCTTGGCAGTTTCTAAACTTGAGGCTGTCTTGCTCGGTGCTAGCATGTTAGCCGTTAGCATGTTAGCATTTAAGCTAATTTACTCATGTCTAAAGGCAAATACACACATGGCATGATGTAGGGAGGTTATAGGACAACCTTGGCAGTTTCTAAACTTGAGGCTGTCTTGCTAGGTGCTAGCATGATGACTGTTAGCATGTTAGCATTTAAGCTAATTTGCTCATGTTTAAAGGCAAATACACACATGCATGATGCAGGGACGTTATAGGACATCCTTGGCACTTTCTAAACTTGAGGCTCTCTTGCTAGGTGCTAGCATAATGACTGTTAGCGTGTTAGCATATAAGCTAATTTACTCACGTTTAAAGGCAAATACACACATGGCATGATGTAGGGATGTTATAGGACAACCTTGGCACTTTCTAAACTTGGGACTCTCTTGCTAGGTGCTAGCATGATGACTGTTAGCATCTTAGCATTTAAGCTAATTTGCTCATGTTTAAAGGCAAATACACACATGCATGATGCAGGGACGTTTTAGGACATCCTTGGCAGTTTCTAAACTTGAGGCTGTCTTGCTAGGTGCTAGCATGTTAGCCGTTCGCATGTTAGCATTTAAGCTAATTTACTCATTTCTAAAGGCAAATACACACATGGCATTATATAGGGAGGTTATAGGACAACCTTGGCACTTTCTAAACTTGGGACTCTCTTGCTAGGTGCTAGCATGGTAGCCGTTAGCATGTTAGCATTTAAGCTAATTTACTCATGTCTAAAGGCAAATACACACATGGCATGATGTAGGGAGGTTATAGGACAACCTTGGCACTTTCTAAACTTGAGGCTCTCTTCCTAGGTGCTAGCATGACGACTGTTAGCATGTTAGCATTTAAGCTACTTTGCTCATGTTTAAAGGCAAATACACACATGCATGATGCGGGGACGTTATAGGACATCCTTGGCACTTTCTGACCTTGAGGCTCTCTTGCTAGGTGCTAGCATAATGACTGTTAGCATGTTAGCATTTAAGCTAATTTGCTCACGTTTAAAGGCAAATACAAACATGGCATGATGTGGGGAGGTTATAGGACAACCTTGGCAGTTTCTAAACTTGAGGCCCTCTTGCTAGGTGCTAGCATGGTAGCCGTTAGCATGTTAGCATTTAGGCTAATTTACTCATGTCTACAGGCAAATACACACATGGCATGGTGTAGGGATGTTACAGGACAACCTTGGCACTTTCTAAACTTGAGGCCCTCTTGCTAGGTGCTAGCATGGTAGCCGTTAGCACGTTAGCATTTAAGCTAATTTACTCATGTCTAAAGGCAAATACACACATGGCATGATGTAGGGAGGTTATAGGACAACCTTGGCACTTTCTAAACTTGAGGCTCTCTTGCTAGGTGCTAGCATAATGATTGTTAGCATGTTAGCATTTGAGCTAATTTACTCACGTTTAAAGGCAAATACACACATGACATGATGTGGGGAGGTTATAGGACAACCTTGGTAGTTTCTAAACTTGAGGCTGTCTTGCTAAGTGCTAGCATGTTAGCCGTTAGCATGTTAGCATTTAAGCTAATTTACTCACGTCTAAAGGCAAATACACACATGGCATGATATAGGGAGGTTATAGGACAACCTTGGCACTTTCTAAACTTGAGGCTCTCTTGCTAGGTGCTAGCATGATGACTGTTAGCATGTTAGCATTTAAGCTAATTTGCTCATGTTTAAAGGCAAATACACACATGCATGATGCAGGGACGTCATAGGACATCCATGGCAGTTTCTAAACTTGAGGCTGTCATGCTAGGTGCTAGCATGTTAGCCGTTAGCATGTTAGCATTTAAGCTAATTTACTCATGTCTAAAGGCAAATACACATATGGCATGATGTAGGGAGGTTATAGGACAAACTTGGCACTTTCTAAACTTGAGGCTCTCTTGCTAGGTGCTAGCATAATGATTGTTAGCATGTTAGCATTTAAGCTAATTTACTCACGTTTAAAGGCAAATACACACATGGCATGATGTAGGGAGGTGATAGGACAACCTTGGCACTTTCTAAACTTGGGACTTTCTTGCTAGGTGCTAGCATGATGACTGTTGGCATGTTAGCATTTAAGCTAATTTGCTCACGTTTAAAGGCAAATACACACATGCATGATGCAGGGACGTCATAGGACATCCTTGGCAGTTTCTAAACTTAAGGCTGTCTTGCTAGGTGCTAGCATGTTAGCATTTAAGCTAATTTACTCATGTCTAAAGGCAAATACACACATGGCATGATGTAGGGAGGTTATAGGACAACCTTGGCACTTTCTATACTTGAGGCTCTCTTCCTAGGTGCTAGCATGATAACTGTTAGCATGTTAGCATTTAAGCTAATTTACTCACGTTTAAAGGCAAATACACACATGGCATGATGTAGGGAGGTTATAGGACAACCTTGGCACTTTCTAAACTTGAGGCTCTCTTGCTAGGTGCTAGCATAATGATTGTTAGCATGTTAGCACTTAAGCTAATTTACTCAAGTTTAAAGGCAATTACACACTTGGCATGATGTGGGGACACTATGGGACTGCATCAACTTTTTCCGTACTTGAGGCTTTCTTGCTAGGTGCTACCGCGATAGCCGTTGGCCCACCGGGCCCGAGGTTCACAGCACAGGTGGCCAGTCCATCAAAATTTCCGCGGGAATTTTCTAGTTATTATTTTTTTTATTCTTATATCTTAATCTTCCACTTTTTGCGCGCGTAATGCGGCCAAAACTGCAAGAAGGACCCCCACACATGTTACACCGCCGAAAACGTGGCGCTCGGGACTACAGCGGTATTTAGTTTTTGGAAAGTTTTGTGTAACCATGGCGACGCTATTAACGAAAACGTTAAAAAATGGGCCACTTGATTAGGGAATCGCTGTTCTATTTTTAGAACAGCACATAGAAAACGAGAATTTACAGACTTTTCACAGCCTTTTAGCTCAGCCATACGGCCACGTAGAAACGTGATTGATGGCTCATTTTTGAGATAAACGTCTGAACTCTCTCTGTGGCTAAATGCTAATCGCTAGCATGTTAGCATGTTAGCATTTAAGCTAATTTACTCATGTCTAAAGGCAAATACACACATGGCATGATGTAGGGAGGTCATAGGACAACCTTGGCAGTTTCTAAACTTGAGGCTCTCTTGCTAGGTGCTAGCATGTTAGCCGTTAGCATGTTAGCATTTTAGCTAATTTACTCATGACTGAAGGCAAATACACACATGGCATGATGTAGGGAGGTTATAGGACAACCTTGGCACTTTCTAAACTTGAGGCTCTCTTGCTAGGTGCTAGCATGATAACTGTTAGCATGTCAGCATTTAAGCTAATTTACTCACGTTTAAAGGCAAATACACACATGGCATGATATAGGGAGGTTATAGGACAACCTTGGCACTTTCTAAACTTGAAACGCTCTTGCTAGGTGCTAACATGGTAGCCGTTAGCATGTTAGCATTTAAGCTAATTTACTCATGTCTAAAGGTATATACACACATGGCATGATGTAGGGAGGTTATAGGACAACCTTGGCACTTTCTAAACTTGATGCTCTCTTGCTAGGTGCTACCATGGTAGCCGTTAGCATGTTAGCATTTAAGCTAATTTACTCATGTCTACAGGCAAATAGACACATGGCATGATGTAGGGAGGTTATAGGACAACCTTGGCAGTTTCTAAACTTGAGGCCCTCTTGCTAGGTGCTAACATGGTAGCCGTTAGCATGTTAGCATTTAAGCTAATTTACTCATGTCTACAGGCAAATAGACTCATGGCATGATGTAGGGAGGTTATAGGACAACCTTGGCACTTTCTAAACTTGAGGGCCTCTTGCTAGTTGCTAGCATGGTAGCCGTTAGCATGTTAGCATTTAAGCTAATTTACTTATGTCTACAGGCAAATTCACACATGGCATGATGTAGGGAGGTTATAGGACAACCTTGGCACTTTCTAAACTTGAGGCTCTCTTGCTAGGTGCTAGCCTGATGACTGTTAGCATGTTAGCATTTAAGCTACTTTGCTCATGTTTAAAGGCAAATACACACATGCATGATGCGGGGACGTTATAGGACATCCTTGGCACTTTCTAAACTTGAGGCTCTCTTGCTAGGTGGTAGCATAATGACTGTTAGCATGTTAGCATTTAAGCTAATTTACTCACGTTTAAAGGCAAATACACACATGGCATGATGTAGGCAGGTTATAGGACAACCTTGGCAGTTTCTAAACTTGAAACTAGCTAGCATGGTAGCCGTTAGCATGTTAGCATTTAAGCTAATTTACTCATGTCTTCAGGCAAATACACACATGGCATGATGTAGGGAGGTTATAGGACAACCTTGGCACTTTCTAAACTTGAGGCTCTCTTGCTAGGTGCTAGCATAATGATTGTTAGCATGTTAACATTTAAGCTAATTTACTCACGTTTTAAGGCAAATACACACATGACATGATGTGGGGAGGTTATAGGACAACCTTGGTAGTTTCTAAACTTCAGGCTGTCTTGCTAGGTGCTAGCATGTTAGCCGTTAGCATGTTAGCATTTAAGCTAATTTACTCATGTCTAAAGGCAAATACACACATGGCATGATGTAGGGAGTTTATAGGACAACCTTGGCACTTTCTAAACTTGGGACTCTCTTGCTAGGTGCTAGCATGATGACTGTTAGCATGTTAGCATTTAAGCTAATTTGCTCATGTTTAAAGGCAAATACACACATGCATGATGCAGGGACGTTATAGGACATCCTTGGCAGTTTCTAAACTTGAGGCTGTCTTGCTAGGTGCTAGCATGTTAACCGTTAGCATGTTAACATTTAAGCTAATTTACTCATGTCTAAAGGCAAATACACACATGGCATGATGTAGGGAGGTTATAGGACAACCTTGGCACTTTCTCAACTTGAAGCTGTCTTGCTAGGTGCTAGCATGTTAGCCGTTAGCATGTTAGCATTTAAGCTAATTTACTCATGTCTAAAGGCAAATACACACATGGCATGATGTAGGGATGTTATAGGACAACCTTGGCACTTTCTAAACTTGGGACTCTCTTGCTAGGTGCTAGCATCATGACTGTTAGCATGTTAGCATTTAAGCTAATTTGCTCATGTTTAAAGGCAAATACACACATGGCATGATGCAGGGACGTTATAGGACAAGGACAAGTTTCTAAACTTGAGGCTGTCTTGCTAGGTGCTAGCATGTTAGCCGTTAGCATGTTAGCATTTAAGCTAATTTACTCATGTCTAAAGGCAAACACACATGGCATGATGTAGGGAGGTTATAGGACAACCTTGGCACTTTCTAAACTTGAGGGTCTCTTGCTAGGTGCTAGCATGATAACTGTTAGCATGTTAGCATTTAAGCTAATTTACTCACGTTTAAAGGCAAATACACACATGGCATGATATAGGGAGGTTGAAGGACAACCTTGGCACTTTGTAAACTTGAAACTCTCTTGCTAGGTTCTAGCATGTTAGCCGTTAGCATGTTAGCATTTAAGCTAATTTACTCATGTCTAAAGGCAAATACACACATGGCATGATGTAGGGATGTTATAGGACAACCTTGGCACTTTCTAAACTTGGGACTCTCTTGCTAGGTGCTAGCATGATGACTGTTAGCATGTTAGCATTTAAGCTAATTTGCTCATGTTTAAAGGCAAATACACACATGCATGATGCAGGGACGTTATAGGACATCCTTGGCAGTTTCTCAACTTGATGCTCTCTTGCTAGGTGCTAGCATGGTAGCCGTTAGCATGTTAGCATTTAAGCTAATTTACTCATGTCTTCAGGCAAATACACACATGGCATGGTGTAGGGAGGTTATAGGACAACCTTGGCACTTTCTAAACTTGAGGCTCTCTTGCTAGGTGCTAGCATAATGATTGTTAGCATGTTAGGATTTAAGCTAATTTACTCACGTTTAAAGGCAAATACACACATGACATGATGTAAGGAGGTTATAGGACAACCTTGGCACTTTCTAAACTTGAGGCCCTCTTGCTAGGTGCTAGCATGGTAGCCGTTAGCACGTTAGCATTTAAGCTAATTTACTCATGTCTAAAGGCAAATACACACATGGCATGATGTAGGGAGGTTATAGGACAACCTTACCACTTTCTAAACTTGAGGCTCTCTTGCTAGGTGCTAGCATAATGATTGTTAGCATGTTAGCATTTAAGCTAATTTACTCACGTTTAGAGGCAAATACACACATGGCATGATGTAGGGAGGTGATAGGACAACCTTGGCACTTTCTAAACTTGGGACTCTCTTGCTAGGTGCTAGCATGATGACTGTTAGCATGTTAGTATTTAAGCTAATTTGCTCATGTTTAAAGGCAAATACACACATGCATGATGCAGGGACGTCATAGGACATCCTTGGCAGTTTCTAAACTTAAGGTTTTCTTGCTAGGTGCTAGCATGTTAGCAATTAAGCTAATTTACTCATGTCTAAAGGCAAATACACACATGGCATGATGTAGGGAGGTTATAGGACAACCTTGGCACTTTCTAAACTTGAGGCTCTCTTGCTAGGTGCTAGCATGATAACTGTTAGCATGTTAGCATTTAAGCTAATTTACTCATGTTTAAAGGCAAATACACACATGGCATGATGTAGGGAGGTTATAGGACAACCTTGGCACTTTCTAAACTTGAGGCTCTCTTGCTAGGTGCTAGCATAATGATTGTTAGCATGTTAGCATTTAAGCTAATTTACTCAAGTTTAAAGGCAATTACACACTTGGCATGATGTTGGGACACTATGGGACTGCATCAACTTTTTCCGTACTTGAGGCTTTCTTGCTAGGTGCTACCGCGGTAGCCGTTGGCGCACCGGGCCCGAGGTTCACAGCACAGGTGGCCAGTCCATCAAAATTTCCGCGGGAATTTTCTAGTTATTCTTATATCTTAATCTTCCCACTTTTGTGCGCGTAATGCGGCCAAAACCGCAGGAAGGATCCCCACACATGTTACACCGCCGGAAACGTGGCACTCGGGACTACAGCGGTATTTATTTTTTGGAACGTTTTGTGTAACCATGGCGACGCTATTCGCGTTTGAAAAACGCAAAAATCAATGGTTCAAAAAATTAGGGACATTTGGACTATTTTTAGAACAGCTCATGCCAGTGAAAAGAATGAGAATTTACAGACTTTTCACAGCCTTGTAGCTCAGCCATACGGCCACGTAGAAACGTGATTGATGGCTAATTTTTGAGATAAACTTCTGAAGTCTCTCTGTGGCTAAATGCTAATTGCTAGCATGTTAGCATGTTAGCATTTAAGCTAATTTACTCACATCTAAAGGCAAATACACACATGGCATGATGTAGGGAGGTTATAGGACAACCTTGGCACTTTCTAAACTTGAGGCTCTCTTGCTAGGTGCTAGCATAATGATTGTTAGCATGTTAGCATTCAAGCTAATTTACTCACGTTAAAAGGCAAATACACACATGACATGATGTGGGGAGGTTATAGGACAACCTTGGCAGTTTCTAAACTTGAGGCTGTCTTGCTAGGTGCTAGCATGTTATCCGTTAGCATGTTAGCATTTAAGCTAATTTACTCATGTCTAAAGGCAAATACACACATGGCACGATGTCGGGAGGTTATAGGACAACCTTGGCACTTTCTAAACTTGAGGCCCTCTTGCTAGGTGCTAGCATGGTAGCCGTTAGCATGTTAGCATTTAAGCTAATTTAGTCATGTCTAACGGCAAATACACACATAGCATGATGTAGGGAGGTTATAGGACAACCTTGGCACTTTCTAAACTTGAGGCTCTCTTGCTAGGTGCTAGCATAATGACTGTTAGCATGTTAGCATTTAAGCTAATTTGCTCATGTTTAAAGGCAAATACACACATGCATGATGCAGGGACGTTATAGGACATCCTTGGCAGTTTCTAAACTTGAGTCTGTCTTTCTAGGTGCTAGCATGTTAGCCGTTAGCATGTTAGCATTTAAGCTAATTTACTCATGTCTTAAGGCAATACACACTTGGCATGATGCAGGGAGGTTATAGGACAACCTTGGCACTTTCTAAACTTGATGCTCTCTTGCTAGGTGCTAGCATGGTAGCCGTTAGCATGTTAGCATTTAAGCTAATTTACTCATGTGTAAAGGCAAATACACACATGGCATGATGTCGGGAGGTTATCGGACAACCTTGGCACTTTCTAAACTTGAGGGTCTCTTGCTAGGTGCTAGCATGATAACTGTTAGCATGTTAGCATCTAAGCTAATTTACTCACGTTTAAAGGCAAATACACACATGGCATGACATAGGGAGGTTATAGGACAACCTTGGCACTTTGTAAACTTGAAACCCTCTTGCTAGGTGCTAGCATGGTAGCCGTTAGCACGTTAGCATTTAAGCTAATTTACTCAAGTCTAAAGGCAAATACACACAGGGCAGGATGTAGGGAGGTTATAGGACAACCTTGGCAATTTCTAAACTTGATGCTCTCTTGCTAGGTGCTAGCATGGTAGCCGTTAGCATGTTAGCATTTAAGCTAATTTACTCATGTCTTCAGGCAAATACACACATGGCATGGTGTAGGGAGGTTATAGGACAACCTTGGCGCTTTCTAAACTTGAGGCTCTCTTGCTAGGTGCTAGCATGATAACTGTTAGCATGTTAGCATCTAAGCTAATTTACTCACGTTTAAAGGCAAATAAACACATGGCATGATATAGGGAGGTTATAGGACAACCTTGGCCCTTTGTAAACTTGAAACCCTCTTGCTAGGAACTAGCATGGTAGCCGTTAGCATGTTAGCATTTAAGCTAATTTACTCATGTCTAAAGGCAAATACTCACATGGCAGGATGTAGGGAGGTTATAGGAAAACCTTGGCACTTTCTCAACTTGATGCTCTCTTGCTAGGTGCTAGCATGATGACTGTTAGCATGTTAGCATTTAAGCTAATTTACTCATGTCTAAAGGCAAATACACACATGGCATGATGTAGGGAGGTTATAGGACAACCTTGGCACTTTCTCAACTTGATGCTCTCTTGCTAGGTGCTAGCATGGTAGCCGTTAGCATGTTAGCAATTAAGCTAATTTACTCATGTCTTCAGGCAAATACACATATGGCACGGTGTAGGGAGGTTATAGGACAACCTTGGCAATTTCTAAACTTGAGGCTGTCTTGCTAGGTGCTAGCATAATGATTGTTAGCATGTTAGCATTTAAGCTAATTTACTCACGTTTAAAGGCAAATATACACATGACATGATGTGGGGAGGTTATAGGACAACCTTGGTAGTTACTAAACTTGAGGCTGTCTTGCTAGGTGCTAGCATGTTAGCCGTTAGCATGTTAGCATTTAAGCTAATTTACTCATGTCTAAAGGCAAATACACACATGGCATGATGTAGGGATGTTATCGGACAACCTTGGCACTTTCTAAACTTGGGACTCTCTTGCTAGGTGCTAGCATGATGACTGTTAGCACGTTAGCATTTAAGCTAATTTGCTCATGTTTAACGGCAAATACACACATGCATGATGCAGGGACGTCATAGGACATCCTTGGCAGTTTCTAAACTTGAGGCTGTCTTGTTAGGTGCTAGCATGTTAGCCGTTAGCATGTTAGCATTTAAGCTAATTTACTCATGTCTAAAGGCAAATACACACATGACATGATGTAGGGAGGTTATAGGACAACCTTGGCACTTTCTAAACTTGAGGCACTCTTGCTAGGTGCTAGCTTGGTAGCCGTTAGCACGTTAGCATTTAAGCTAGTTTACTCATGTCTAAAGGCAAATACACACATGGCATGATGTCGGGAGGTTATCGGACAACCTTGGCACTTTCTAAACTTGAGGGTCTCTTGCTAGGTTCTAGCATGATAACTGTTAGCATGTTAGCATTCAAGCTAATTTAATTACATTTAAAGGCAAATACACACATGGCATGATGTAGGGAGGTTATAGGACAACTTTGGCACTTTCTAAACTTGATGCTCTCTTGCTAGTTGCTAGCATGATGACTGTTAGCATGTTAGCATTTTACCTAATTTACTCATGTCTAAAGGAAAATACACACAGCATGATGTGGGGACACTGTAGGACTGCCCCAAACTTTTCAGGACCTGAGGCTGTTTTGCTACGTGTTAGCACGGTAGCCGTTATCATGTTACCATGTTAGCATTTTAGCTAATTTACTAAAGTTTCAAGGCAAATACACACTTGGCATGATGTGGGGACACTATGGGACTGCATCAACCTTTTCCGTACTTGAGGCTTTCTTGCTAGGTGCTACCGCGGTAGCCGTTGGCACAATGGGCCCGAGGTTCACAGCACAGGTGGCCAGTCCATCAAAATTTCCGCGGGAATTTTCTAGTTATGGACTGGCCCAGTAGCCAGCCCATAGACTGCTACTGCAAGTAGCAGTCTATGGGCTGGCTACTGAGCCAGCCCATATTGTTATTGCTGTTTAGTTATGGACTGGCCCAGTAGCCAGCCCATAGACTGCTACTTGCAGTAGCAGTCTATGGGCTGGCTACTGAGCCAGCCCATATTGTTATTGTTGTTTAGCTATTATTATTATGGACTGGCTCAGTAGCCAGCCCATAGACTGCTACTTGCAGTAGCAGTCTATGGGCTGGCTACTGAGCCAGCCCATATTGTTATTGCTGTTTAGTTATTATTCCGTATATCTTAATCTTCCACTTTTTGCGCGCGTAATGCGGCCAAAACCGCAAGAAGGACCCCCACACATGTTACACCGCCGGAAACGTGGCGCTCGGGACTACAGCGGTATTTAATTTTTGGAAAGTTTTGTGTAACCATGGCGACGCTATTAACGAAAACGTTAAAAAATGGGCCACTTGATTAGGGAATCGCTGTTCTATTTTTAGAACAGACATAGAAAACGAGAATTTACAGACTTTTCACAGCCGTTTAGCTCAGCCATACGGCCACGTAGAAACGTGATTGATGGCTCATTTTTGAGATAAATGTCTGAACTCTCTCTGTGGCTAAATGCTAATTGCTAGCATGTTAGCATGTTAGCATTTAAGCTAATTTACTCATGTCTAAAGGCAAATACACACATGGCATGATGTAGGGAGGTCATAGGACAACCTTGGCAGTTTCTAAACTTGAGGCTCTCTTGCTAGGTGCTAGCATGTTAGCCGTTAGCATGTTAGCATTTAAGCTAATTTACTCATGTCTAAAGGCAAATACACACATGGCATGATGTAGGGAGGTTATAGGACAACCTTGGCACTTTCTAAACTTGAGGCTCTCTTGCTAGGTGCTAGCATGATAACTGTTAGCATGTTAGCCTTGAAGCTAATTTACTCACGTTTAAAGGCAAATACACACATGGCATGATATAGGGAGGTTATAGGACAACCTTGGCACTTTCTAAACTTGAAACCCTCTTGCTAGGTGCTAACATGGTAGCCGTTAGCATGTTAGCATTTAAGCTAATTTACTCATGTCTTCAGGCAAATACACATATGGCATGGTGTAGGGAGGTTATAGGACAAACTTGGCACTTTCTAAACTTGAGGCTGTCTTGCTAGGTGCTAGCATAATAATTGTTAGCATGTTAGCATTTAAGCTAATTTACTCACGTTTAAAGGCAAATATACACATGACATGATGTGGGGAGGTTATAGGACAACCTTGGTAGTTTCTAAACTTGAGGCTGTCTTGCTAGGTGCTAGCATGTTAGCCGTTAGCATGTTAGCATTTAAGCTAATTTACTCATGTCTAAAGGCAAATACACACATGGCATGATGTAGGGATGTTATAGGACAACCTTGGCACTTTCTAAACTTGGGACTCTCTTGCTAGGTGCTAGCATGATGACTGTTAGCATGTTAGCATTTAAGCTAATTTGCTCATGTTTAAAGGCAAATACACATATGCATGATGCAGGGACGTTATAGGACATCCTTGGCAGTTTCTAAACTTGAGGCTGTCTTGCTAGGTGCTAGCATGTTAGCCGTTAGCATGTTAGCATTTAAGCTAATTTACTCATGTCTAAAGGCAAATACACACATGGCATGATGTAGGGAGGTTATAGGACAACCTTGGCACTTTGTAAACTTGAAACTCTCTTGCTAGGTGATAGCATGTTAGCCGTTAGCATGTTAGCATTTAAGCTAATTTACTCATGTCTTCAGACAAATACACACATGGCATGGTGTAGGGAGGTTATAGGACAACCTTGGCGCTTTCTAAACTTGAGGCTCTCTTGCTAGGTGCTAGCATGATAACTGTTAGCATGTTAGCATCTAAGCTAATTTACTCACGTTTAAAGGCAAATACACACATGGCATGATATAGGGAGGTTATAGGACAACCTTGGCACTTTGTAAACTTGAAACCCTCTTGCTAGGTGCTAGCATGGTAGCCGTTAGCATGTTAGCATTTAAGCTAATTTACTCATGTCTAAAGGCAAATACACACATGGCATGATATAGGGAGGCTATAGGACAACCTTGGCACTTTCTCAACTTGATGCTCTCTTGCTAGGTGCTAGCGTGGTAGCCGTTAGCATGTTAACATTTAAGCTAATTTACTCATGTCTAAAGGCAAATACACACATGGCATGATGTAGGTAGGTTATAGGACAACCTTGGCACTTTCTAAACTTGAGGCTCTCTTGCTAGGTGCTAGCATAATGATTGTTAGCATGTTAGCATTTAAGCTAATTTACTCACATTTAAAGGCAAATACACACATGGCATGATGTAGGGAGGTGATAGGACAACCTTGGCACTTTCTAAACTTGGGACTCTCTTGCTAGGTGCTAGCATGATGACTGTTAGCATGTTAGCATTTAAGCTAATTTACTCATGTTTAAAGGCAAATATACACATGACATGATGTGGGGAGGTTATAGGACAACCTTGGTAGTTTCTAAACTTGAGGCTGTCTTGCTAGGTGCTAGCATGTTAGCCGTTAGCATGGTAGCATTTAAGCTAATTTACTCATGTCTAAAGGCAAATACACACATGGCATGATGTAGGGATGTTATAGGACAACCTTGGCACTTTCTAAACTTGGGACTCTCTTGCTAGGTGCTAGCATGATGACTGTTTGCATGTTAGCATTTAAGCTAATTTGCTCATGTTTAAAGGCAAATACACATATGCATGATGCAGGGACGTTATAGGACATCCTTGGCAGTTTCTAAACTTGAGGCTGTCTTGCTAGGTGCTAGCATGTTAGCCGTTAGCATGTTAGCATTCAAGCTAATTTACTCATGTCTAAAGGCAAATACACACATGGCATGATGTAGGGAGGTTATAGGACAACCTTGGCACTTTCTAAACTTGAGGGTCTCTTGCTAGGTGCTAGCATGATAACTGTTAGCATGTTAGCATTTAAGCTAATTTACTCACGTTTAAAGGCATATACACACATGGCATGATATAGGGAGGTTGAAGGACAACCTTGGCACTTTGTAAACTTGAAACTCTCTTGCTAGGTGATAGCATGTTAGCCGTTAGCATGTTAGCATTTAAGCTAATTTACTCATGTCTTCAGACAAATACACACATGGCATGGTGTAGGGAGGTTATAGGACAACCTTGGCGCTTTCTAAACTTGAGGCTCTCTTGCTAGGTGCTAGCATGATAACTGTTAGCATGTTAGCATCTAAGCTAATTTACTCACGTTTAAAGGCAAATACACACATGGCATGATATAGGGAGGTTATAGGACAACCTTGGCACTTTGTAAACTTGAAACCCTCTTGCTAGGTGCTAGCATGGTAGCCGTTAGCATGTTAGCATTTAAGCTAATTTACTCATGTCTAAAGGCAAATACACACATGGCATGATATAGGGAGGCTATAGAACAACCTTGGCACTTTCTCAACTTGATGCTCTCTTGCTAGGTGCTAGCGTGGTAGCCGTTAGCATGTTAACATTTAAGCTAATTTACTCATGTCTAAAGGCAAATACACACATGGCATGATGTAGGTAGGTTATAGGACAACCTTGGCACTTTCTAAACTTGAGGCTCTCTTGCTAGGTGCTAGCATAATGATTGTTAGCATGTTGGCATTTAAGCTAATTTACTCACGTTTAAAGGCAAATACACACATGGCATGATGTAGGGAGGTGATAGGACAACCTTGGCACTTTCTAAACTTGGGACTCTCTTGCTAGGTGCTAGCATGATGACTGTTAGCATGTTAGCATTTAAGCTAATTTGCTCACGTTTAAAGGCAAATACACACATGCATGATGCAGGGACGTCATAGGACATCCTTGGCAGTTTCTAAACTTAAGGCTGTCTTGCTAGGTGCTAGCATGTTAGCATTTAAGCTAATTTACGCATGTCTAAAGGCAAATACACACATGGCATGATGTAGGGAGGTTATAGGGCAACCTTGGCACTTTCTAAACTTGAGGCTCTCTTGCTAGGTGCTAGCATGATAACTGTTAGCATGTTAGCATTTAAGCTAATTTACTCACGTTTAAAGGCAAATACACACATGGCATGATATAGGGAGGTTATAGGACAACCTTGGCACTTTGTAAACTTGAAACCCTCTTGCTAGGTGCTAGCATGGTAGCCGTTAGCATGTTTGCATTTAAGCTAATTTACTCATGTCTAAAGGCAAATACACACATGGCATGATGTAGGGAGGTTATAGGACAACCTTGGCACTTTCTAAACTTGAGGCTCTCTTGCTAGGTGCTAGCATGGTAGCCGTTAGCATGTTAGCATTTAAGCTAATTTACTCACGTTTAAAGGCAAATACACACATGGCATGATATAGGGAGGTTATAGGACAACCTTGGCACTTTGTAAACTTGAAACCCTCTTGCTAGGTGCTAGCATGGTAGCCGTTAGCATGTTAGCATTTAAGCTAATTTACTCATGTATACAGGCAAATACACACATGGCATGGTGTAGGGATGTTACAGGACAACCTTGGCACTTTCTAAAGTTGAGGTTCTCTTGCTAGGTGCTAGCATGATAACTGTTAGCATGTTAGCATTTAAGCTAATTTACTCATGATCAAAGGCTACTAAGCACATGTCATGATGTGGGGAGGTTATAGGACAACCTTGGTACTTTCTAAACTTGAGGCCCTCTTGCTAGGTGCTAGCATGATGACTGTTAGCATGTTAGCATTTTAGCTAATTTACTCATATCTAAAGGAAAATACACACATGGCATGATGTGGGGACACTGTAGGACTGCCCCAAACTTTTCAGGACCTGAGGCTGTTTTGCTACGTGTTAGCACGGTAGCCGTTATCATGTTAGCATTTTAGCATTTTAGCATTTTAGCTAATTTACTCAAGTTTAAAGGCAAATACACTCTTGGCATGATGTGGGGACACTATGGGACTGCATCAACCTTTTCCGTACTTGAGGCTTTCTTGCTAGGTGCTACCGCGGTAGCCGTTGGTGCACCGGGCCCGAGGTTCACAGCACAGGTGGCCAGTCCATCAAAATTTCCGCGGGAATTTTCTAGTTATGGACTGGCCCAGTAGCCAGCCCATAGACTGCTACTTGCAGTAGCAGTCTATGGGCTGGCTACTGAGCCAGCCCATATTGTTATTGCTGTTTAGTTATTATTCCGTATATCTTAATCTTCCACTTTTTGCGCGCGTAATGCGGCCAAAACCGCAAGAAGGACCCCCACACATGTTACACCGCCGGAAACGTGGCGCTCGGGACTACAGCGGTATTTAATTTTTGGAAAGTTTTGTGTAACCATGGCGACGCTATTAACGAAAACGTTAAAAAATGGGCCACTTGATTAGGGAATCGCTGTTCTATTTTTAGAACAGCACATAGAAAACGAGAATTTACAGACTTTTCACAGCCTTTTAGCTCAGCCATACGGCCACGTAGAAACGTGATTGATGGCTCATTTTTGAGATAAATGTCTGAACTCTCTCTGTGGCTAAATGCTAATTGCTAGCATGTTAGCATGTTAGCATTTAAGCTAATTTACTCATGTCTAAAGGCAAATACACACATGGCATGATGTAGGGAGGTCATAGGACAACCTTGGCAGTTTCTAAACTTGAGGCTCTCTTGCTAGGTGCTAGCATGTTAGCCGTTAGCATGTTAGCATTTAAGCTAATTTACTCATGTCTAAAGGCAAATACACACATGGCATGATGTAGGGAGGTTATAGGACATCCTTGGCAGTTTCTAAACTTGAGGCTGTCTTGCTAGGTGCTAGCATGTTAGCCGTTAGCATGTTAGCATTTGAGCTAATTTACTCATGTCTAAAGGCAAATACACACATGGCATGATGTAGGGAGGTTATAGGACAACCTTGGCACTTTCTAAACTTGAGGGTCTCTTGCTAGGTGCTAGCATGATAACTGTTAGCATGTTAGCATTTAAGCAAATTTACTCACGTTTAAAGGCATATACACACATGGCATGATATAGGGAGGTTGAAGGACAACCTTGGCACTTTGTAAACTTGAAACTCTCTTGCTAGGTGATAGCATGTTAGCCGTTAGCATGTTAGCATTTAAGCTAATTTACTCATGTCTTCAGACAAATACACACATGGCATGGTGTAGGGAGGTTATAGGACAACCTTGGCGCTTTCTAAACTTGAGGCTCTCTTGCTAGGTGCTAGCATGATGACTGTTAGCATGTTAGCATTTAAGCTAATTTGCTCATGTTTAAAGGCAAATACACACATGCATGATGCAGGGACGTCATAGGACATCCTTGGCAGTTTCTAAACTTAAGGCTGTCTTGCTAGGTGCTAGCATGTTAGCATTTAAGCTAATTTACTCATGTCTAAAGGCAAATACACACATGGCATGATGTAGGGAGGTTATAGGACAACCTTGGCACTTTCTATACTTGAGGTTCTCTTCCTAGGTGCTAGCATGATAACTGTTAGCATGTTAGCATTTAAGCTAATTTACTCACGTTTAAAGGCAAATACACACATGGCATGATGTAGGGAGGTTATAGGACAACCTTGGCACTTTTTAAACTTAAGGCTGTCTTGCTAGGTGCTAGCGTGGTAGCCGTTAGCATGTTAGCATTTAAGCTAATTTACTCATGTCTAAAGGCAAATACACACAACGCATGTTGTAGGGAGGTTATAGGACAACCTTGGCACTTTCTAAACTTGAGGCTCTCTTGCTAGGTGCTAGCATAATGATTGTTAGCATGTTAGCATTTAAGCTAATTTACTCACGTTTAAAGGCAAATACACACATGGCATGATATAGGGAGGTTATAGGACAACCTTGGCACTTTCTAAACTTGAGGCTCTCTTGCTAGGTGCTAGCATAATGATTGTTAGCATGTTAGCATTTAAGCTAATTTACTCACGTTTAAAGGCAAATACACACATGGCATGATGTAGGGAGGTTATAGGACAACCTTGGCACTTTCTAAACTTGGGACTCTCTTGCTAGGTGCTAGCATGATGACTGTTAGCATGTTAGCATTTAAGCTAATTTGCTCACGTTTAAAGGCAAATACACACATGCATGATGCAGGGACGTCATAGGACATCCTTGGCAGTTTCTAAACTTAAGGCTGTCTTGCTAGGTGCTAGCATGTTAGCATTTAAGCTAATTTACTCATGTCTAAAGGCAAATACACACATGGCATGATGTAGGGAGGTTATAGGACAACCTTGGCACTTTCTAAACTTGAGGCTCTCTTGCTAGGTGCTAGCATGACGACTGTTAGCATGTTAACATTTTAGCTAATTTACTCACATTTAAAGGCAAATACATACATGGCATGATGTAGGGAGGTTATAGGACAACCTTGGCACTTTCTAAACTTGGGACTCTCTTGCTAGGTGCTAGCATGATGACTGTTAGCATGTTAGCATTTAAGCTAATTTGCTTATGTTTAAAGGCAAATACACACATGCATGATGCAGGGACGTTATAGGACAACCTTGGCAGTTTCTAAACTTGAGGCTGTCTTGCTAGGTGCTAGCATGTTAGCCGTTAGCATGTTAGCATTTAAGCTAATTTGCTCATATCTAAAGGCAAATACACACATGGCATGATGTAGGGAGGTTATAGGACAACCTTGGCACTTTCTAAACTTGGGACTCTCTTGCTAGGTGCTAGCATGATGGCTGTTAGCATGTTAGCATTTAAGCTAATTTGCTAATGTTTAAAGGCAAATACACACATGGCATGATGTAGGGAGGTTATAGGACAACCTTGGCACTTTCTAAACTTGAGGCTCTCTTGCTAGGTGCTAGCATAATGACTGTTAGCGTGTTAGCATTTAAGCTAATTTACTCACATTTAAAGACAAATACACAGATGGCATGATGTGGGGAGGTTATAGGACAACCTTGGCAGTTTCTAAACTTGAGGCCCTCTTGCTAGGTGCTCGCATGGTAGCCGTTAGCACGTTAGCATTTAAGCTAATTTACTTATGTCTAAAGGCAAATACACACATGGCATGATGTAGGGAGGTTATAGGACAACCTTGGCACTTTCTAAACTTGAGGCTCTCTTGCTAGGTGCTAGCATGACGACTGTTAGCATGTTAGCATTTAAGCTACTTTACTCACATTTAAAGGCAAATACACACATGGCATGATGTAGGGAGGTTATAGGACAACCTTGGCACTTTCTAAACTTGAGGCTCTCTTGCTAGGTGCTAGCATTGTAGCCGTTAGCATATTAGCATTTAAGCTAATTTACTCATGTCTAAAGGCAAATACACATATGGCATGATGTCGGGAGGTTATAGGACAACCTTGGCACTTTCTAAACTTGAGGCTCTCTTGCTAGGTGCGAGCATGATAACTGTTAGCATGTTAACATTTAAGCTAATTTACTCACGTTTAAAGGCAAATACACACATGGCATGATATAGGAAGGTTATAGGACAACCTTTGTATTTTCTAAACTTGAGGCCATCTTGCTAGGTGCTAGCATGGTAGCCGTTTGCATGTTAGCATTTAAGCTAATTTACTCATGTCAACAGGCAAATGCACACATGACATGATGTAGGGAGGTTATAGGACAACCTTGGCACTTTCTAAACTTGAGGCCCTCTTGCTAGGTGCTAGCATGGTAGCCGTTAGCATGTTAGCATTTAAGCTAATTTACTCATGTCTTCAGGCAAATACACATATGGCATGATGTAGGGAGGTTATAGGACAACCTTGGCACTTTCTAAACTTGAGGCTCTCTTGCTAGGTGCTAGCATAATGATTGTTAGCATGTTAGCATTTAAGCTAATTTATTCACGTTTAAAGGCAAATACACACATGCATGATGTAGGGAGGTTATAGGACAACCTTGGCACTTTCTAAACTTGAGGCCCTCTTGCTAGGTGCTAGCATGGTAGCCGTTAGCACGTTAGCATTTAAGCTAATTTACTCATGTCTAAAGGCAAATACACACATGGCATGATGTAGGGAGGTTATAGGACAACCTTGGCACTTTCTAAACTTGAGGCTCTCTTGCTAGGTGCTAGCATGTCGACTGTTAGCATGTTAACATTTAAGCTAATTTACTCACGTTTAAAGGCAAATACACACATGGCATGATATAGGGAGGTTATAGGACAACCTTTGTAGTTTCTAAACTTGAGGCCATCTTGCTAGGTGCTAGCAGGGTAGCCGTTAGCATGTTAGCTTTTTAGCTATTTTACTCAAGTTTAAAGGCAAATACACACTTGCCATGATGTGGGGACACTAGAGGACTGCATCAACCTTTTCCGTACTTGAGGCTTTCTTACTAGGTGCTACCGCGGTAGCCGTTGGCGCACCGGGCCCGAGGTTCACAGCACAGGTGGCCAGTCCATCAAAATTTCCGCGGGAATTTTCTAGTTATGGACTGGCTCAGTAGCCAGCCCATAGACTGCTACTTGCAGTAGCAGTCTATGGGCTGGCTACTGAGCCAGCCCATATTGTTATTGCTGTTTAGTTATTATTCCGTATATCTTAATCTTCCACTTTTTGCGCGCGTAATGCGGCCAAAACCGCAAGAAGGACCCCCACACATGTTACACCGCCGGAAACGTGGCGCTCGGGACTACAGCGGTATTTAATTTTTGGAAAGTTTTGTGTAACCATGGCGACGCTATTAACGAAAACGTTAAAAAATGGGCCACTTGATTAGGGAATCGCTGTTCTATTTTTAGAACAGCACATAGAAAACGAGAATTTACAGACTTTTCACAGCCTTTTAGCTCAGCCATACGGCCACGTAGAAACGTGATTGATGGCTCATTTTTGAGATAAACGTCTGAACTCTCTCTGTGGCTAAATGCTAATTGCTAGCATGTTAGCATGTTAGCATTTAAGCTAATTTACTCATGTCTAAAGGCAAATACACACATGGCATGATGTAGGGAGGTCATAGGACAACCTTGGCAGTTTCTAAACTTGAGGCTCTCTTGCTAGGTGCTAGCATGATGACTGTTAGCATGTTAGCATTTAAGCTAATTTGGTCATGTTTAAAGGCAAATACACACATGCATGACGCAGGGACGTTATAGGATATCCTTGGCACTTTCTAAACTTGAGGCTCTCTTGCTAGCTGCTAGCATAATGACTGTTAGCGTGTTAGCATATAAGCTAATTTACTCACGTTTAAAGGCAAATACACACATGGCATGATGTGGGGAGGTTATAGGACAACCTTGGCAGTTTCTAAACTTAAGGCCCTCTTGCTAGGTGCTAGCATGGTAGCCGTTAGCATGTTAGCATTTAAGCTAATTTACTCATGTCTACAGGCAAATGCACACATGGCATGATGTAGGGAGGTTATAGGACAACCTTGGCAGTTTCTGAACTTGAGGCCCTCTTGCTAGGTGCTAGCATGATATTTGTTAGCATGTTAGCATGTAAGCTAATTTACTCACATTTAAAGGCAAATACACACATGGCATGATGTAGGGAGGTTATTGGACAACCTTGGCACTTTCTAAACTTGAGGCTCTCTTGCTAGGTGCTAGCATGATGACTGTTAGCATGTTAGCATTTAAGCTAATTTACTCACGTTTAAAGGCAAATACACACATGGCGTGATATAGGGAGGTTATAGGACAACCTTGGCACTTTCTAAACTTGAAACCCTCTTGCTAGGTGCTAACATGGTAGCCGTTAGCATGTTAGCATTTAAGCTAATTTACTCATGTCTAAAGGCAAATACACACATGGCATGATGTAAGGAGGTTATAGGACAACCTTGGCACTTTCTCAACTTGATGCTCCCTTGCTAGGTGCTAGCATGGTAGCCGTTAGCATGTTAGCATTTAAGCTAATTTACTCATGTCTTCAGGCAAATACACATATGGCACGGTGTAGGGAGGTTATAGGACAACCTTGGCACTTTCTAAACTTGAGGCTGTCTTGCTAGGTGCTAGCATAATGATTGTTAGCATGTTAGCATTTAAGCTAATTTACTCACGTTTAAAGGCAAATATACACATGACATGATGTGGGGAGGTTATAGGACAACCTTGGTAGTTTCTAAACTTGAGGCTGTCTTGCTAGGTGCTAGCATGTTAGCCGTTAGCATGTTAGCATTTAAGCTAATTTACTCATGTCTAAAGGCAAATACTCACATGGCAGGATGTAGGGAGGTTATAGGAAAACCTTGGCACTTTCTCAACTTGATGCTCTCTTGCTAGGTGCTAGCATGATGACCGTTAGCATGTTAGCATTTAAGCTAATTTACTCATGTCTAAAGGCAAATACACACATGGCATGATGTAGGGAGGTTATAGGACAACCTTGGCACTTTCTAAACTTGAGGTTCTCTTGCTAGGTGCTAGCATGTTAGCCGTTAGCATGTTAGCATTTAAGCTAATTTACTCATGTCTAAAGGCAAATACACACATGGCATGATGTAGGGAGGTTATAGGACAACCTTGGCACTTTCTAAACTTGAGGCTCTCTTGCTAGGTGCTAGCATGATAACTGTTAGCATTTTAGCATTTAAGCTAATTTACTCACGTTTAAAGGCAAATACACACATGGCATGATATAGGGAGGTTATAGGACAACCTTGGCACTTTCTAAACTTGAAACCCTCTTGCTAGGTGATAACATGGTAGCCGTTAGCATGTTAGCATTTAAGCTAATTTACTCATGTCTAAAGGCAAATACACACATGGCATGATGTAGGGAGGTTATAGGACAACCTTGGCACTTTCTCAACTTGATGCTCTCTTGCTAGGTGCTATCATGGTAGCCGTTAGCATGTTAGCATTTAAGCTAATTTACTCATGTCTTCAGGCAAATACACATATGGCACGGTGTAGGGAGGTTATAGGACAACCTTGGCAATTTCTAAACTTGAGGCTGTCTTGCTAGGTGCTAGCATAATGATTGTTAGCATGTTAGCATTTAAGCTAATTTACTCACGTTTAAAGGCAAATATACACATGACATGATGTGGGGAGGTTATAGGACAACCTTGGTAGTTTCTAAACTTGAGGCTGTCTTGCTAGGTGCTAGCATGTTAGCCGTTAGCATGTTAGCATTTAAGCTAATTTACTCATGTCTAAAGGCAAATACACACATGGCATGATGTAGGGATGTTATAGGACAACCTTGGCACTTTCTAAACTTGGGACTCTCTTGCTAGGTTCTAGCATGATGACTGTTAGCATGTTAGCATTTAAGCTAATTTGCTCATGTTTAAAGGCAAATACACATATGCATGATGCAGGGACGTTATAGGACATCCTTGGCAGTTTCTAAAATTGAGGCTGTCTTGCTAGGTGCTAGCATGTTAGCCGTTAGCATGTTAGCATTTAAGCTAATTTACTCATGTCTAAAGGCAAATACACACATGGCATGATGTAGGGAGGTTATAGGACAACCTTGGCACTTTCTAAACTTGAGGGTCTCTTGCTAGGTGCTAGCATGATAACTGTTAGCATGTTAGCATTTAAGCTAATTTACTCACGTTTAAAGGCATATACACACATGGCATGATATAGGGAGGTTGAAAGACAACCTTGGCACTTTGTAAACTTGAAACTCTCTTGCTAGGTGATAGCATGTTAGCCGTTAGCATGTTAGCATTTAAGCTAATTTACTCATGTCTAAAGGCAAATACACACATGGCATGATGTAGGGAGGTTATAGGACACCCTTGGCACTTTCTAAACTTGGGACTCTCTTGCTAGGTGCTAGCATGATGACTGTTAGCATGTTAGCATTTAAGCTAATTTGCTCATGTTTAAAGGCAAATACACACATGCATGATGCAGGGACGTTATAGGACATCCTTGGCACTTTCTAAACTTGAGGCTCTCTTGCTAGGTGCTAGCATAATGACTGTTAGCGTGTTAGCATATAAGCTAATTTACTCACGTTTAAAGGCAAATACACACATGGCATGATGTGGGGAGGTTATAGGACAACCTTGGCAGTTTCTAAACTTAAGGCCCTCTTGCTAGGTGCTAGCATGGTAGCCGTTAGCATGTTAGCATTTAAGCTACTTTACTCATGTCTACAGGCAAATGCACACATGACATGATGTAGGGAGGTTATAGGACAACCTTGGCACTTTCTAAACTTGAGGCCCTCTTGCTAGGTGCTAGCATGGTAGCCGTTAGCACGTTAGCATTTAAGCTAATTTACTCATGTCTAAAGGCAAATACACACATGGCATGATGTAGGGAGGTTATAGGACAACCTTTGCACTTTCTAAACTTGAGGCTCTCTTGCTAGGTGCTAGCATAATGATTGTTAGCATGTTAGCATTTAAGCTAATTTATTCACGTTTAAAGGCAAATACACACATGCATGATGCAGGGACGTCATAGGACATCCTTGGCAGTTTCTAAACTTAAGGCTGTCTTGCTAGGTGCTAGCATGTTAGCAATTAAGCTAATTTACTCATGTCTAAAGGCAAATACACAAATGGCATGATGTAGGGAGGTTATAGGACAACCTTGGCACTTTCTAAACTTGAGGCTCTCTTGCTAGGTGCTAGCATGATAACTGTTAGCATGTTAGCATTTAAGCTAATTTACTCATGTTTAAAGGCAAATACACACATGGCATAATGTAGGGAGGTTATAGGACAACCTTGGCACTTTCTAAACTTGAGGCTCTCTTGCTAGGTGCTAGCATAATGATTGTTAGCATGTTAGCATTTAAGCTAATTTACTCAAGTTTAAAGGCAATTACACACTTGGCATGATGTGGGGACACTATGGGACTGCATCAACTTTTTCCGTACTTGAGGCTTTCTTGCTAGGTGCTACCGCGGAAGCCGTTGGCGCACCGGGCCCGAGGTTCACAGCACAGGTGGCCAGTCCATCAAAATTTCCGCGGGAATTTTCTAGTTATGGACTGGCTCAGTAGCCAGCCCATAGACTGCTACTGCAAGTAGCAGTCTATGGGCTGGCTACTGAGCCAGCCCATATTGTTATTGCTTGTGGTGTTTAGTTATTTTTCTTCTTATTATATCTTAATCTTCCCATTTTTGCGCGCGTAATGCGGCCAAAACCGCAAGAAGGACCCCCACACATGTTACACCGTCGGAATCGTGACGCTCGGGACTACAGCGGTATTTATTTTTTGGAACGTTTCGTGTAACCATGGCGACGCTATTCGCGATAGAAAAAAAAATCGGCCACTAGATTAGGTACACCATTCTATTTTTAGAACAGCCGCATTCCAGAGAAAACGAGAATTTACAGACTTTTCACAGCCTTGTAGCTCAGCCATACGGCCACGTAGAAACGTGATTGATGGCTCATTTTTTAGATAAACTTCTGAACTCTCTCTGTGGCTAAATGCTAGTTGCTAGCATGTTAGCATGTTAGCATTTAAGCTAATTTACTCACGTTTAAAGGCAAATACACACATGGCATGATATAGGGAGGTTATAGGACAACCTTGGCACTTTCTCAACTTGATGCTCTCTTGCTAGGTGCTAGCATGATGACTGTTAGCATGTGAGCATTTAAGCTAATTTACTCATGTCTAAAGGCAAATACACATATGGCATGATGTAGGGAGGTTATAGGACAACCTTGGCACTTTCTAAACTTGAGGCTGTCTTGCTAGGTGCTAGCATAATGATTGTTAGCATGTTAGCATTTAAGCTAATTTACTCATGTCTAAAGGCAAATACACACATGGCATGATGTAGGGATGTTATAGGACAACCTTGGCACTTTCTAAACTTGGGACTCTCTTGCTAGGTGCTAGCATGATGACTGTTAGCATGTTAGCATTTAAGCTACTTTGCTCATGTTTAAAGGCAAATACACACATGCATGATGCTGGGACGTTATAGGGCATCCTTGGCAGTTTCTAAACTTGAGGCTGTCTTGCTAGGTGCTAGCATGATAACTGTTAGCATGTTAGCATCTAAGCTAATTTACTCACGTTTAAAGGCAAATACACACATGGCATGATATAGGGAGGTTATAGGACAACCTTGGCACTTTGTTAACTTGAGGCTCTCTTGCTAGGTGCTAGCATGATAACTGTTAGCATGTTAGCATCTAAGCTAATTTACTCACGTTTAAAGGCATATACACACATGGCATGATATAGGGAGGTTATAGGACAACCTTGGCAGTTTCTAAACTTGTTGCTCTCTTGCTAGGTGCTAGCATGTTAGCCGTTAGCATGTTAGCATTTAAGCTAATTTACTCATGTCTAAAGGCAAATACACACATGGCATGATGTAGGGAGGTTATAGGACAACCTTGGCACTTTCTAAACTTGATGCTCTCTTGCTAGGTGCTAGCATGGTAGCCGTTAGCATGTTAGCATTTAAGCTAATTTACTCATGTCTAAAGGCAAATACACACATGGCATGATGTAGGGAGGTTATAGGACAACCTTGGCACTTTCTAAACTTGATGCTCTCTTACTAGGTGCTAGCATGGTAGCCGTTAGCATGTTAGCATTTAAGCTAATTTACTCATGTCTTCAGGCAAATACACACATGGCATGGTGTAGGGAGGTTATAGGACAACCTTGGCGCTTTCTAAACTTGAGACTCTCTTGCTAGGTGCTAGCATGATAACTGTTAGCATGTTAGCATCTAAGCTAATTTACTCACATTTAAAGGCATATACACACATGGCATGATATAGGGAGGTTATAGGACAACCTTGGCAGTTTCTAAACTTGAGGCTCTCTTGCTAGGTGTTAGCATGTTAGCCGTTAGCATGTTAGCATTTAAGCTAATTTACTCATGTCTAAAGGCAAATACACACATGGCATGATGTAGGGAGGTTATAGGACAACCTTGGCACTTTCTCAACTTGATGCTCTCTTGCTAGGTGCTAGCATGGTAGCCGTTAGCATGATAGCATTTAAGCTAATTTACTCATGTCTTCAGGCAAATACATACATGGCATGATGTAGGGATGTTATAGGACAACCTTGACACTTTCTAAACTTGAGGCTCTCTTGCTAGGTGCTAGCATGACGACTGTTAGCATGTTAGCATTTAAGCTAATTTACTCACATTTAAAAGCAAATACACACATGGCATGATGTAGGGAGGTTATAGGACAACCTTGGCACTTACTAAACTTGAGGCTCTCTTGCTAGGTGCTAGCATGACGACTGTTAGCATGTTAGCATTCAAGCTAATTTAATTACATTTAAAGGCAAATATACACATGGCATGATGTAGGGCGGTTATAGGACAACCTTGGTACTTTCTAAACTTGATGCTCTCTTGCTAGGTGCTAGCATGGTAGCCGTTAGCATGATAGCATTTAAGCTAATTTACTCATGTCTTCAGGCAAATACACACATGGCATGATGTAGGGCGGTTATAGGACAACCTTGGTACTTTCTAAACTTGAGGGCCTCTTGCTAGGTGCTAGCATGATGACAGTTAGCATGTTAGCATGTTAGCATTTAAGCTAAATTACTCACATTTAAAGGCAAATACACACATGGCATGATATAGGGAGGTTATAGGACAACCTTGGCACTTCTCGAAATTGAAACCCTCTTGCTAGGTGCTAGCATGGTAGCCGTTAGCATGTTAGCATTTAAGCTAATTTACTCATGTCTAAGGCAAATACACACATGGCATGATATCGGGAGGTTATAGGACAACCTTGGCGCTTTCTAAACTTGAGGCTCTCTTGCTAGGTGCTAGCATGATAACTGTTAGCATGTTAGCATCCAAGCTAATTTACTCACATTTAAAGGCAAATACACACATGGCATGATGTGGGGAGGTTATAGGACAACCTTGGCAGTTTCTAAACTTCAGGCCCTCTTGCTAGGTTCTAGCATGGTAGCCGTTAGCATGTTAGCATTTAAGCTAATTTACTCATGTCTACAGGCAAATGCACACATGACATGATGTAGGGAGGTTATAGGACAACCTTGGCACTTTCTAAACTTGAGGCCCTCTTGCTAGGTGCTAGCATGATAACTGTTAGCATGTTAACATTTAAGCTAATTTACTCACGTTTAAAGGCAAATACACACATGGCATGATGTGGGGAGGTTATAGGACAACCTTGGCAGTTTCTAAACTTCAGGCCCTCTTTCTAGGTGCTAGCATGGTAGCCGTTAGCATGTTAGCATTTAAGCTAATTTACTCATGTCTACAGGCAAATACACATATGGCATGGTGTAGGGAGGTTATAGGACAACCTTGGCACTTTCTAAACTTGAGGCTCTCTTGGTAGGTGCTAGCATAATGATTGTTAGCATGTTAGCATTAAAGCTAATTTACTCATGTCTAAAGGCAAATACACACATGGCATGATGTAGGGAGGTTATAGGACAACCTTGGCACTTTCTAAACTTGAGGCTCTCTTGCTAGGTGCTAGCATAATGATTGTTAGCATGTTAGCATTTAAGCTAATTTACTCAAGTTTAAAGGCAATTACACACTTGGCATGATGTGGGGACACTATGGGACTGCATCAACTTTTTCCGTACTTGAGGCTTTCTTGCTAGGTGCTACCGCGGTAGCCGTTGGCCCACCGGGCCCGAGGTTCACAGCACAGGTGGCCAGTCCATCAAAATTTCCGCGGGAATTTTCTAGTTATTCTTATATCTTAATCTTCCACTTTTTGTGCGCGTAATGCGGCCAAAACCGCAAGAAGGACCCCCACACATGTCACACCGTCGGAATCGTGACGGTCGGGACTACAGCGGTATTTATTTTTTGGAACGTTTCGTGTAACCATGGCGACGCTATTTGCGATAGAAAAAAAAATCGGCCACTAGATTAGGTACACCATTCTATTTTTAGAACAGCCGCATTCCAGAGAAAACGAGAATTTACAGACTTTTCACAGCCTTGTAGCTCAGCCATACGGCCACGTAGAAACGTGGTTGATGGCTCATTTTTTAGATAAACTTCTGAACTCTCTCTGTGGCTAAATGCTAATTGCTAGCATGTTAGCATGTTAGCATTTAAGCTAATTTACTCATGTTTAAAGGCAAATACACCCATGGCATGATGCAGGGAGGTTCTAGGACAACCTTGGCAGTTTCTAAACTTGAGGCTCTCTTGCTAGGTGCTAGCATGGACCCGTTAGCATGTTAGCATTTAAGCTAATTTACTCACGTTTAAAGGCAATTGCACACATGACATGATGTAGGGAGGTTATAGGACAACCTTAGCAGTTTCTAAACTTGAGGCTCTCTTGCTAGGTGCTAGCATGATAACTGTTAGCATGTTAGCATTTAAGCTAATTAACTCACATTTAAAGGCAAATACACACATGGCATGATGTAGGGATGTTATAGGACAAACTTTGTAGTTTCTAAACTTGAGACCATCTTGCTAGGTGCTAGCAGGGTAGCCGTTAGCATGTTAGCATTTAAGCTAATTTAGTCATGTCTAAAGGAAAATACACACATGGCATGATGTAGGGAGGTTATAGGGCAACCTTGGCACTTTCTAAACTTGAGGCTCTCTTGCTAGGTGCTAGCATGATAACTGTTAGCATGTTAGCATTTAAGCTAATTTACTCATGTCTAAAGGCAAATACACACATGGCATGATGTAGGGAGGTTATAGGACAACCTTGGCACTTTCTAAACTTGAGGCTCTCTTGCTAGGTGCTAGCATGATAACTGTTAGCATGTTAGCCTTTAAGCTAATTTACTCACGTTTAAAGGCAAATACACACATGGCATGATATAGGGAGGTTATAGGACAACCTTGGCACTTTCTAAACTTGAAACCCTCTTGCTAGGTGCTAACATGGTAGCCGTTAGCATGTTAGCATTTAAGCTAATTTACTCATGTCTTCAGGCAAATACACATATGGCATGGTGTAGGGAGGTTATAGGACAACCTTGGCACTTTCTAAACTTGAGGCTGTCTTGCTAGGTGCTAGCATAATGATTGTTAGCATGTTAGCATTTAAGCTAATTTACTCACGTTTAAAGGCAAATATACACATGACATGATGTGGGGAGGTTATAGGACAACCTTGGTAGTTTCTAAACTTGAGGCTGTCTTGCTAGGTGCTAGCATGTTAGCCGTTAGCATGTTAGCATTTAAGCTAATTTACTCATGTCTAAAGGCAAATACACACATGGCATGATGTAGGGATGTTATAGGACAACCTTGGCACTTTCTAAACTTGGGACTCTCTTGCTAGGTGCTAGCATGATGACTGTTAGCATGTTAGCATTTAAGCTAATTTGCTCATGTTTAAAGGCAAATACACATATGCATGATGCAGGGACGTTATAGGACATCCTTGGCAGTTTCTAAACTTGAGGCTGTCTTGCTAGGTGCTAGCATGTTAGCCGTTAGCATGTTAGCATTTAAGCTAATTTACTCATGTCTAAAGGCAAATACACACATGGCATGATGTAGGGAGGTTATAGGACAACCTTGGCACTTTCTAAACTTGAGGGTCTCTTGCTAGGTGCTAGCATGATAACTGTTAGCATGTTAGCATTTAAGCTAATTTACTCACGTTTAAAGGCATATACACACATGGCATGATATAGGGAGGTTGAAGGACAACCTTGGCACTTTGTAAACTTGAAACTCTCTTGCTAGGTGATAGCATGTTAGCCGTTAGCATGTTAGCATTTAAGCTAATTTACTCATGTCTTCAGACAAATACACACATGGCATGGTGTAGGGAGGTTATAGGACAACCTTGGCGCTTTCTAAACTTGAGGCTCTCTTGCTAGGTGCTAGCATGATAACTGTTAGCATGTTAGCATCTAAGCTAATTTACTCACGTTTAAAGGCAAATAAACACATGGCATGATATAGGGAGGTTATAGGACAACCTTGGCACTTTGTAAACTTGAAACCCTCTTGCTAGGTGCTAGCATGGTAGCCGTTAGCATGTTAGCATTTAAGCTAATTTACTCATGTCTAAAGGCAAATACACACATGGCATGATGTAGGGAGGCTATAGGACAACCTTGGCACTTTCTCAACTTGATGCTCTCTTGCTAGGTGCTAGCGTGGTAGCCGTTAGCATGTTAACATTTAAGCTAATTTACTCATGTCTAAAGGCAAATACACACATGGCATGATGTAGGTAGGTTATAGGACAACCTTGGCACTTTCTAAACTTGAGGCTCTCTTGCTCGGTGCTAGCATAATGATTGTTAGCATGTTAGCATTTAAGCTAGTTTACTCACGTTTAAAGGCAAATACACACATGGCATGATGTAGGGAGGTGATAGGACAACCTTGGCACTTTCTAAACTTGGGACTCTCTTGCTAGGTGCTAGCATGATGACTGTTAGCATGTTAGCATTTAAGCTAATTTGCTCACGTTTAAAGGCAAATACACACATGCATGATGCAGGGACGTCATAGGACATCCTTGGCAGTTTCTAAACTTAAGGCTGTCTTGCTAGGTGCTAGCATGTTAGCATTTAAGCTAATTTACTCATGTCTAAAGGCAAATACACACATGGCATGATGTAGGGAGGTTATAGGGCAACCTTGGCACTTTCTAAACTTGAGGCTCTCTTGCTAGGTGCTAGCATGATAACTGTTAGCATGTTAGCATTTAAGCTAATTTACTCATGTCTAAAGGCAAATACACACATGGCATGATGTAGGGAGGTTATAGGACAACCTTGGCACTTTCTAAACTTGAGGCTCTCTTGCTAGGTGCTAGCATGATAACTGTTAGCATGTTAGCCTTTAAGCTAATTTACTCACGTTTAAAGGCAAATACACACATGGCATGATATAGGGAGGTTATAGGACAACCTTGGCACTTTCTAAACTTGAAACCCTCTTGCTAGGTGCTAACATGGTAGCCGTTAGCATGTTAGCATTTAAGCTAATTTACTCATGTCTTCAGGCAAATACACATATGGCATGGTGTAGGGAGGTTATAGGACAACCTTGGCACTTTCTAAACTTGAGGCTGTCTTGCTAGGTGCTAGCATAATGATTGTTAGCATGTTAGCATTTAAGCTAATTTACTCACGTTTAAAGGCAAATATACACATGACATGATGTGGGGAGGTTATAGGACAACCTTGGTAGTTTCTAAACTTGAGGCTGTCTTGCTAGGTGCTAGCATGTTAGCCGTTAGCATGTTAACATTTAAGCTAATTTACTCATGTCTAAAGGCAAATACACACATGGCATGATGTAGGGAGGTTATAGGACAACCTTGGCACTTTCTAAACTTGGGACTCTCTTGCTAGCTGCTAGCATGATGACTGTTACATGTTAGCATTTAAGCTAATTTGCTCATGTTTAAAGGCAAATACACATATGCATGATGCAGGGACGTTATAGGACATCCTTGGCAGTTTCTAAACTTGAGGCCGTCTTGCTAGGTGCTAGCATGTTAGCATTTAAGCTAATTTACTCATGTTTAAAGGCAAATACACACATGGCATGATATAGGGAGGTTGAAGGACAACCTTGGCACTTTGTAAACTTGAAACCCTCTTGCTAGGTGCTAGCATGGTAGCCGTTAGCATGTTTGCATTTAAGCTAATTTACTCATGTCTAAAGGCAAATACACACATGGCATGATGTAGGGAGGTTATAGGACAACCTTGGCACTTTCTAAACTTGAGGCTCTCTTGCTAGGTGCTAGCATGGTAGCCGTTAGCATGTTAGCATTTAAGCTAATTTACTCACGTTTAAAGGCAAATACACACATGGCATGATATAGGGAGGTTATAGGACAACCTTGGCACTTTGTAAACTTGAAACCCTCTTGCTAGGTGCTAGCATGGTAGCCGTTAGCATGTTAGCATTTAAGCTAATTTACTCATGTATACAGGCAAATACACACATGGCATGGTGTAGGGATGTTACAGGACAACCTTGGCACTTTCTAAAGTTGAGGTTCTCTTGCTAGGTGCTAGCATGATAACTGTTAGCATGTTAGCATTTAAGCTAATTTACTCATGATTAAAGGCTACTAAGCACATGTCATGATGTGGGGAGGTTATAGGACAACCTTGGTACTTTCTAAACTTGAGGCCCTCTTGCTAGGTGCTAGCATGATGACTGTTAGCATGTTAGCATTTTAGCTAATTTACTCATATCTAAAGGAAAATACACACATGGCATGATGTGGGGACACTGTAGGACTGCCCCAAACTTTTCAGGACCTGAGGCTGTTTTGCTACGTGTTAGCACGGTAGCCGTTATCATGTTAGCATTTTAGCATTTTAGCATTTTAGCTAATTTACTCAAGTTTAAAGGCAAATACACTCTTGGCATGATGTGGGGACACTATGGGACTGCATCAACCTTTTCCGTACTTGAGGCTTTCTTGCTAGGTGCTAGCATGGTAGCCGTTAGCATGTTAGCATTTAAGCTAATTTACTCATGTCGACAGGCAAATGCACACATGACATGATGTAGGGAGGTTATAGGACAACCTTGGCACTTTCTAAACTTGAGGCCCTCATGCTAGGTGCTAGCATGGTAGCCGTTAGCACGTTAGCATTTAAGCTAATTTACTCATGTCTAAAGGCAAATACACATATGGCATGATGTAGGGAGGTTATAGGACAACCTTGGCACTTTCTAAACTTGAGGCTCTCTTGCTAGGTGCTAGCATGACGACTGTTAGCATGTTAGCATTTAAGCTAATTTACTCACATTTGAAGGCAAATACACACATGGCATGATATAGGGAGGTTATAGGACAACCTTGGCACTTTCTAAACTTGAGGCTCTCTTGCTAGGTGCTAGCATGATGACTGTTAGCATGTTAGCATTTAAGCTAATTTACTCACATTTAAAGGCAAATACACACATGGCATGATGTCGGGAGGTTATAGGACAACCTTGGCACTTTCTAAACTTGAGGCTCTCTTGCTAGGTGCTAGCATGATAACTGTTAGCATGTTAACATTTAAGCTAATTTACTCACGTTTAAAGGCAAATACACACATGGCATGATATAGAGAGGTTATAGGGCAACCTTTGTAGTTTCTAAACTTGAGGCCATCTTGCTAGTTGCTAGCAGGGTAGCCGTTAGCATGTTAGCACTTAAGCTAATTTACTCAAGTTTAAAGGCAATTACACACTTGGCATGATGTGGGGACACTATGGGACTGCATCAACTTATTCCGTACTTGAGGCTTTCTTGCTAGGTGCTACCGCGGTAGCCGTTGGCCCACCGGGCCCGAGGTTCACAGCGCAGGTGGCCAGTCCATTAAAAAATTTCCGCGGGAATTTTCTAGTTATTCTTATATCTTAATCTTCCACTTTTTGTGCGCGTAATGCGGCCAAAACCGCAAGAAGGACCCCCACACATGTTACACCGTCGGAATCGTGACGCTCGGGACTACAGCGGTATTTATTTTTTGGAACGTTTCGTGTAACCATGGCGACGCTATTCGCGATAGAAAAAAAAATCGGCCACTAGATTAGGTACACCATTCTATTTTTAGAACAGCCGCATTCCAGAGAAAACGAGAATTTACAGACTTTTCACAGCCTTGTAGCTCAGCCATACGACCACGTAGAAACGTGGTTGATGGCTCATATTTTAGATAAACTTCTGAACTCTCTCTGTGGCTAAATGCTAATTGCTAGCATGTTAGCATGTTAGCATTTAAGCTAATTTACTCATGTTTAAAGGCAAATACACCCATGGCATGATGCAGGGAGGTTCTAGGACAACCTTGGCAGTTTCTAAACTTGAGGCTCTCTTGCTAGGTGCTAGCATGGACCCGTTAGCATGTTAGCATTTAAGCTAATTTACTCATGTCGACAGGCAAATGCACACATGACATGATGTAGGGAGGTTATAGGACAACCTTGGCACTTTCTAAACTTGAGGCCCTCATGCTAGGTGCTAGCATGGTAGCCGTTAGCACGTTAGCATTTAAGCTAATTTACTCATGTCTAAAGGCAAATACACATATGGCATGATGTAGGGAGGTTATAGGACAACCTTGGCACTTTCTAAACTTGAGGCTCTCTTGCTAGGTGCTAGCATGACGACTGTTAGCATGTTAGCATTTAAGCTAATTTACTCACATTTGAAGGCAAATACACACATGGCATGATATAGGGAGGTTATAGGACAACCTTGGCACTTTCTAAACTTGAGGCTCTCTTGCTAGGTGCTAGCATGATGACTGTTAGCATGTTAGCATTTAAGCTAATTTACTCACATTTAAAGGCAAATACACACATGGCATGATGTCGGGAGGTTATAGGACAACCTTGGCACTTTCTAAACTTGAGGCTCTCTTGCTAGGTGCTAGCATGATAACTGTTAGCATGTTAACATTTAAGCTAATTTACTCACGTTTAAAGGCAAATACACACATGGCATGATATAGAGAGGTTATAGGGCAACCTTTGTAGTTTCTAAACTTGAGGCCATCTTGCTAGTTGCTAGCAGGGTAGCCGTTAGCATGTTAGCACTTAAGCTAATTTACTCAAGTTTAAAGGCAATTACACACTTGGCATGATGTGGGGACACTATGGGACTGCATCAACTTATTCCGTACTTGAGGCTTTCTTGCTAGGTGCTACCGCGGTAGCCGTTGGCCCACCGGGCCCGAGGTTCACAGCGCAGGTGGCCAGTCCATTAAAAAATTTCCGCGGGAATTTTCTAGTTATTCTTATATCTTAATCTTCCCACTTTTGTGCGCGTAATGCGGCCAAAACCGCAGGAAGGATCCCCACACATGTTACACCGCCGGAAACGTGGCACTCGGGACTACAGCGGTATTTATTTTTTGGAACGTTTTGTGTAACCATGGCGACGCTATTCGCGTTTGAAAAACGCAAAAATCAATGGTTCAAAAAATTAGGGACATTTGGGCTATTTTTAGAACAGCTCATGCCAGTGAAAAGAATGAGAATTTACAGACTTTTCACAGCCTTGTAGCTCAGCCATACGGCCACGTAGAAACGTGATTGATGGCTACTTTTTGAGATAAACTTCTGAAGTCTCTCTGTGGCTAAATGCTAATTGCTAGCATGTTAGCATGTTAGCATTTAAGCTAATTTACTCACATCTAAAGGCAAATACACACATGGCATGATGTAGGGAGGTTATAGGACAACCTTGGCACTTTCTAAACTTGAGGCTCTCTTGCTAGGTGCTAGCATAATGATTGTTAGCATGTTAGCATTCAAGCTAATTTACTCACGTTAAAAGGCAAATACACACATGACATGATGTGGGGAGGTTATAGGACAACCTTGGCAGTTTCTAAACTTGAGGCTGTCTTGCTAGGTGCTAGCATGTTATCCGTTAGCATGTTAGCATTTAAGCTAATTTACTCATGTCTAAAGGCAAATACACACATGGCATGATGTCGGGAGGTTATAGGACAACCTTGGCACTTTCTAAACTTGGGACTCTCTTGCTAGGTGCTAGCATGATGACTGTTAGCATGTTAGCATTTAAGCTAATTTACTCACGTTTAAAGGCAAATATACACATGACATGATGTGGGGAGGTTATAGGACAACCTTGGTAGTTTCTAAACTTGAGGCCCTCTTGCTAGGTGCTAGCATGGTAGCCGTTAGCATGTTAGCATTTAAGCTAATTTACTCATGTCTAAAGGCAAATACACACATGGCATGATGTAGGGAGGTTATAGGACAACCTTGGCACTTTCTAAACTTGAGGCTCTCTTGCTAGGTGCTAGCATGACGACTGTTAGCATGTTAGCATTGAAGCTAATTTACTCACGTTTAAAGGCAAATACACACATGGCATGATATAGGGAGGTTGAAGGACAACCTTGGCACTTTGTAAACTTGAAACTCTCTTGCTAGGTGCTAGCATGGTAGCCGTTAGCATGTTAGCATTTAAGCTAATTTACTCATGTCTTCAGGCAAATACACATATGGCATGGTGTAGGGAGGTTATAGGACAACCTTGGCACTTTCTAAACTTGGGACTCTCTTGCTAGGTGCTAGCATGATGACTGTTAGCATGTTAGCATTTAAGCTAATTTGCTCATGTTTAAAGGCAAATACACATATGCATGATGCAGGGACGTTATAGGACATCCTTGGCAGTTTCTAAACTTGAGGCTGTCTTGCTAGGTGCTAGCATGTTAGCCGTTAGCATGTTAGCATTTAAGCTAATTTACTCATGTCTAAAGGCAAATACACACATGGCATGATGTAGGGAGGTTATAGGACAACCTTGGCACTTTCTAAACTTGAGGGTCTCTTGCTAGGTGCTAGCATGATAACTGTTAGCATGTTAGCATTTAAGCTAATTTACTCACGTTTAAAGGCATATACACACATGGCATGATATAGGGAGGTTGAAGGACAACCTTGGCACTTTGTAAACTTGAAACTCTCTTGCTAGGTGATAGCATGTTAGCATTAGCATGTTAGCATTTAAGCTAATTTACTCATGTCTAAAGGCAAATACACACATGGCATGATGTAGGGAGGTTATAGGACACCCTTGGCACTTTCTAAACTTGGGACTCTCTTGCTAGGTGCTAGCATGATGACTGTTAGCATGTTAGCATTTAAGCTAATTTGCTCATGTTTAAAGGCAAATACACACATGCATGATGCAGGGACGTTATAGGACATCCTTGGCACTTTCTAAACTTGAGGCTCTCTTGCTAGGTGCTAGCATAATGACTGTTAGCGTGTTAGCATATAAGCTAATTTACTCACGTTTAAAGGCAAATACACACATGGCATGATGTGGGGAGGTTATAGGACAACCTTGGCAGTTTCTAAACTTAAGGCCCTCTTGCTAGGTGCTAGCATGGTAGCCGTTAGCATGTTAGCATTTAAGCTACTTTACTCATGTCTACAGGCAAATGCACACATGACATGATGTAGGGAGGTTATAGGACAACCTTGGCACTTTCTAAACTTGAGGCCCTCTTGCTAGGTGCTAGCATGGTAGCCGTTAGCACGTTAGCATTTAAGCTAATTTACTCATGTCTAAAGGCAAATACACACATGGCATGATGTAGGGAGGTTATAGGACAACCTTGGCACTTTCTAAACTTGAGGCTCTCTTGCTAGGTGCTAGCATAATGACTGTTAGCATGTTAGCATTTAAGCTAATTTGCTCATGTTTAAAGGCAAATACACACATGCATGATGCAGGGACGTTATAGGACATCCTTGGCAGTTTCTAAACTTGAGTCTGTCTTTCTAGGTGCTAGCATGGTAGCCGTTAGCATGTTAGCATTTAAGCTAATTTACTCATGTCTACAGGCAAATGCACACATGACATGATGTAGGGAGGTTATAGGACAACCTTGGCACTTTCTAAACTTGAGGCCCTCTTGCTAGGTGCTAGCATGGTAGCCGTTAGCACGTTAGCATTTAAGGTAATTTACTCATGTCTAAAGGCAAATACACACATGGCATGATGTAGGGAGGTTATAGGACAACCTTGGCACTTTCTAAACTTGAGGCTCTCTTGCTAGGTGCTAGCATGACGACTGTTAGCATGTTAGCATTTAAGCTAATTTACTCATATTTAAAGGCAAATACACACAATGCATGATATAGGGAGGTTATAGGACAACCTTGGCACTTTCTAAACTTGAGGCTCTCTTGCTAGGTGCTAGCATGAAAACTGTTAGCATGTTAACATTTAAGCTAATTTACTCACGTTTACAGGCAAATACACACATGGCATGATATAGGGAGGTTATAGGACAACCTTTGTAGTTTCTAAACTTGAGGCCATCTTGCTAGGTGCTAGCAGGGTAGCCGTTAGCATGTTAGCATTTTAGCTAATTTACTCAAGTTTAAAGGCAAATACACACTTGGCATGATGTGGGGACACTAGGGGACTGCATCAACCTTTTCCGTACTTGAGGCTTTCTTGCTAGGTGCTACCGCGGTAGCCGTTGGTGCACCGGGCCCGAGGTTCACAGCACAGGTGGCCAGTCCATCAAAATTTCCGCGGGAATTTTCTAGTTATAATTATTTTTATTCTTATATCTTAATCTTCCACTTTTTGCGCGCGTAATGCGGCCGAAACCACATGAAGGACCCCCACACATGGTACACCGCCGGAATCGTGACGGTCGGGACTACAGCGGTATTTATTTTTTGGAACGTTTCGTGTAACCATGGCGACGGTATTCGCCATAGAAAAAAAAATCGGCCACTATATTAGGGACACCCCAGTTCTATTTTTAGAACAGCTCATGCCAGTGAAAGAAACGAAAATTTACAGACTTTTCACAGCCTTGTAGCTCAGCCATACGGCCACGTAGAAACGTGATTGATGGCTCATTTTTGAGATAAACTTCTGAACTCTCTCTGTGGCTAAATGCTAATTGCTAGCATGTTAGCATGTTAGCATTGAAGCTAATTTACTCATGTCTAAAGGCAAATACACACATGGCATGATGCAGGGAGGTCATAGGACAACCTTGGCAGTTTCTAAACTTGAGGCTCTCTTGCTAGGTGCTAGCATGTTAGCCGTTAGCATGTTAGCATTTAAGCTAATTTACTCATGTCTAAAGGCAAATACACACATGGCATGATGTAGGGAGGTTATAGGACAACCTTGGCACTTTCTAAACTTGAGGCTCTCTTGCTAGGTGCTAGCATGATAACTGTTAGCATGTTAGCATTTAAGCTAATTTACTCACGTTTAAAGGCAAATACACACATGGCATGATATAGGGAGGTTATAGGACAACCTTGGCACTTTCTAAACTTGAAACCCTCTTGCTAGGTGCTAACATGGTAGCCGTTAGCATGTTAGCATCTAAGCTAATTTACTCATGTCTAAAGGCAAATACACACATGGCATGATGTAGGGAGGTTATAGGACAACCTTGGCACTTTCTCAACTTGATGCTCTCTTGCTAGGTGCTAGCATGGTAGCCGTTAGCATGTTAGCATTTAAGCTAATTTACTCATGTCTTCAGGCAAATACACATATGGCATGATGTAGGGAGGTTATAGGACAACCTTGGCACTTTCTCAACTTGATGCTTTCTTGCTAGGTGCAAGCATGGTAGCCGTTAGCATGTTATCATTTAAGCTAATTTACTCATGTCTTCAGGCAACTACACACATGGCATGATGTAGGGAGGTTATAGGACAACCTTGGCACTTTCTAAACTTGAGGCTCTCTTGCTAGGTGATAGCATGACGACTGTTAGCATGTTAGCATTTAAGCTACTTTGCTCATGTTTAAAGGCAAATACACACATGCATGATGCGGGGACGTTATAGGACATCCTTGGCACTTTCTGACCTTGAGGCTCTCTTGCTAGGTGCTAGCATAATGACTGTTAGCATGTTAGCATTTAAGCTAATTTGCTCACGTTTAAAGGCAAATACAAACATGGCATGATGTGGGGAGGTTATAGGACAACCTTGGCAGTTTCTAAACTTGAGGCCCTCTTGCTAGGTGCTAGCATGGTAGCCGTTAGCATGTTAGCATGTTAGCATTTAAGCTAATTTACTCATGTCTACAGGCAAATGCACACATGACATGATGTAGGGAGGTTATAGGACAACCTTGGCACTTTCTAAACTTGAGGCCCTCTTGCTAGGTGCTAGCATGGTAGCTGTTAGCACGTTAGCATTTAAGCTAATTTACTCATGTCTAAAGGCAAATACACACATGGCATGATGTAGGGAGGTTATAGGACAACCTTGGCACTTTCTAAACTTGAGGCTCTCTTGCTAGGTGCTAGCATGACGACTGTTAGCATGTTAGCATTTAAGCTAATTTACTCACATTTAAAGGCAAATACACACATGGCATGATATAGGGAGGTTATAGGACAACCTTGGCACTTTCTAAACTTGAGGCTCTCTTGCTAGGTGCTAGCATGATAACTGTTAGCATGTTAACATTTAAGTAATTTACTCACGTTTAAAGGCAAATACACTTATGGCATGATATAGGGAGGATATAGGTCAACCTTTGTAGTTTCTAAACTTGAGGCCATCTTGCTAGGTGCTAGCAGGGTAGCCGTTAGCATGTTAGCATTTTAGCTAATTTACTCAAGTTTAAAGGCAAATACACACTTGGCATGATGTAGGGAGGTTATAGGACAGCCTTGGCACTCTCTAAACTTGGGACTCTCTTGCTAGGTGCGAGCATGATGACTGTTCGCATGTTAGCATTTAAGCTAATTTGCTTATGTTTAAAGGCAAATACACACATGCATGATGCAGGGACGTTATAGGACAACCATGGCACTTTCTAAACTTGATGCTCTCTTGCTAGGTGCTAGCATGGTAGCCGTTAGCATGTTAGCATTTAAGCTAATTTACTCATGTCTTGCGACAAATACACACATGGCATGGTGTAGGGAGGTTATAGGACAACCTTGGCGCTTTCTAAACTTGAGGCTCTCTTGCTAGGTGCTAGCATGATAACTGTTAGCATGTTAGCATCTAAGCTAATTTACTCACGTTTAAAGGCAAATACACACATGGCATGATATAGGGAGGTTATAGGACAACCTTGGCACTTTGTTAACTTGAAACCCTCTTGCTAGGTGCTAGCATGGTAGCCGTTAGCATGTTAGCATTTAAGCTAATTTACTCATGTCTAAAGGCAAATACACACATGGCATGATGTAGGGAGGTTATAGGACAACCTTGGCACTTTCTCAACTTGATGCTCTCTTGCTAGGTGCTAGCATGGTAGCCGTTAGCATGTTAGCATTTAAGCTAATTTACTCATGTCTTCAGGCAAATACACATATGGCATGGTGTAGGGAGGTTATAAGACAACCTTGGCACTTTCTAAACTTGAGGCACTCTTGCTAGGTGCTAGCATAATCATTGTTAGCATGTTAGCATTTAAGCTAATATACTCACGTTTAAAGGCAAATACACACATGACATGATGTGGGGAGGTTATAGGACAACCTTGGCACTTTCTCAACTTGATGCTCTCTTGCTAGGTGCTAGCATGGTAGCCGTTAGCATGTTAGCATTTAAGCTAATTTACTCATGTCTAAAGGCAAATACACACATGGCATGATGTAGGGAGGTTATAGGACAACCTTGGCACTTTCTAAACTTGAGGCTCTCTTGCTAGGTGCTAGCATAATGATTGTTAGCATGTTAGCATTTCAGCTAATTAACTCACGTTTAAAGGCAAATACACACATGGCATGATGTAGGGAGGCGATAGGACAACCTTGGCACTTTCTAAACTTGGGACTCTCTTGCTAGGTGCTAGCATGATGACTGTTAGCATGTTAGCATTTAAGGTAATTTGCTCACGTTTAAAGGCAAATACACACATGCATGATGCAGGGACGTCATAGGACATCCTTGGCAGTTTCTAAACTTAAGGCTGTCTTGCTAGGTGCTAGCATGTTAGCATTTAAGCTAATTTACTCATGTCTAAAGGCAAATACACACATGGCATGATGTAGGGAGGTTATAGGACAACCTTGGCACTTTCTCAACTTGATGCTCTCTTGCTAGGTGCTAGCATGGTAGCCGTTAGCATGTTAGCATTTAAGCTAATTTACTCATGTCTTCAGGCAAATACACATATGGCATGATGTAGGGAGGTCATAGGACAACCTTGGCACTTTCTCAACTTGATGCTTTCTTGCTAGGTGCAAGCATGGTAGCCGTTAGCATGTTATCATTTAAGCTAATTTACTCATGTCTTCAGGCAACTACACACATGGCATGATGTAGGGAGGTTATAGGACAACCTTGGCACTTTCTAAACTTGAGGCTCTCTTGCTAGGTGATAGCATGACGACTGTTAGCATGTTAGCATTTAAGCTACTTTGCTCATGTTTAAAGGCAAATACACACATGCATGATGCGGGGACGTTATAGGACATCCTTGGCACTTTCTGACCTTGAGGCTCTCTTGCTAGGTGCTAGCATAATGACTGTTAGCATGTTAGCATTTAAGCTAATTTGCTCACGTTTAAAGGCAAATACAAACATGGCATGATGTGGGGAGGTTATAGGACAACCTTGGCAGTTTCTAAACTTGAGGCCCTCTTGCTAGGTGCTAGCATGGTAGCCGTTAGCACGTTAGCATTTAAGCTAATTTACTCATGTCTAAAGGCAAATACACACATGGCATGATGTAGGGAGGTTATAGGACAACCTTGGCACTTTCTAAACTTGAGGCTCTCTTGCTAGGTGCTAGCATAATGATTGTTAGCATATTAGCATTTGAGCTAATTTACTCACGTTTAAAGGCAAAGACACACATGACATGATGTGGGGAGGTTATAGGACATCCATGGCAGTTTCTAAACTTGAGGCTGTCATGCTAGGTGCTAGCATGTTAGCCGTTAGCATGTTAGCATTTAAGCTAATTTACTCATGTCTAAAGGCAAATACACATATGGCATGATGTAGGGAGGTTATAGGACAAACTTGGCACTTTCTAAACTTGAGGCTCTCTTGCTAGGTGCTAGCATAATGATTGTTAGCATGTTAGCATTTAAGCTAATTTACTCACGTTTAAAGGCAAATACACACATGGCATGATGTAGGGAGGTGATAGGACAACCTTGGCACTTTCTAAACTTCGGACTTTCTTGCTAGGTGCTAGCATGATGACTGTTAGCATGTTAGCATTTAAGCTAATTTGCTCACGTTTAAAGGCAAATACACACATGCATGATGCAGGGACGTCATAGGACATCCTTGGCAGTTTCTAAACTTAAGGCTGTCTTGCTAGGTGCTAGCATGTTAGCATTTAAGCTAATTTACTCATGTCTAAAGGCAAATACACACATGGCATGATGTAGGGAGGTTATAGGACAACCTTGGCACTTTCTATACTTGAGGCTCTCTTCCTAGGTGCTAGCATGATAACTGTTAGCATGTTAGCATTTAAGCTAATTTACTCACGTTTAAAGGCAAATACACACATGGCATGATGTAGGGAGGTTATAGGACAACCTTGGCACTTTCTAAACTTGAGGCTCTCTTGCTAGGTGCTAGCATAATGATTGTTAGCATGTTAGCATTTAAGCTAATTTGCTTATGTTTAAAGGCAAATACACACATGCATGATGCAGGGACGTTATAGGACAACCTTGGCACTTTCTAAACTTGATGCTCTCTTGCTAGGTGCTAGCATGGTAGCCGTTAGCATGTTAGCATTTAAGCTAATTTACTCATGTCTTGCGACAAATACACACATGGCATGGTGTAGGGAGGTTATAGGACAACCTTGGCGCTTTCTAAACTTGAGGCTCTCTTGCTAGGTGCTAGCATGATAACTGTTAGAATGTTAGCATTTAAGCTAATTTACTCACGTTTAAAGGCAAATACACACATGGCATGATGTAGGGAGGTTATAGGACAACCTTGGCACTTTCTAAACTTGAGACTCTCTTGCTAGGTGCTAGCATAATGATTGTTACCATGTTAGCATTTAAGCTAATTTACTCAAGTTTAAAGGCAATTACACACTTGGCATGATGTGGGGACACTATGGGACTGCATCAACTTTTTCCGTACTTGAGGCTTTCTTGCTAGGTGCTACCGCGGTAGCCGTTGGCCCACCGGGCCCGAGGTTCACAGCACAGGTGGCCAGTCCATCAAAATTTCCGCGGGAATTTTCTAGTTATTATTATTCCGTATATCTTAATCTTCCACTTTTTGCGCGCGTAATGCGGCCAAAACTGCAAGAAGGACCCCCACACATGTTACACCGCCGGAAACGTGGTGCTCGGGACTACAGCGGTATTTAATTTTTGGAAATTTTTGTGTAACCATGGCGTCGCTATTAACGAAAACGTTAAAAAATGGGCCACTTGATTAGGGAATCGCTGTTCTATTTTTAGAACAGCACATAGAAAACGAGAATTTACAGACTTTTCACAGCCTTTTAGCTCAGCCATACGGCCACGTAGAAACGTGATTGATGGCTCATTTTTTAGATAAATGTCTGAACTCTCTCTGTGGCTAAATGCTAATTGCTAGCATGTTAGCATGTTAGCATTTAAGCTAATTTACTCATGTCTAAAGGCAAATACACACATGGCATGATGTAGGGAGGTCATAGGACAACCTTGGCAGTTTCTAAACTTGAGGCTCTCTTGCTAGGTGCTAGCATGTTAGCCGTTAGCATGTTAGCATTTAAGCTAATTTACTCATGTCTAAAGGCAAATACACACATGGCATGATGTAGGGAGGTCATAGGACAACCTTGGCAGTTTCTAAACTTGAGGCTCTCTTGCTAGGTGCTAGCATGTTAGCCGTTAGCATGTTAGCATTTAAGCTAATTTACTCATGTCTAAAGGCAAATACACACATGGCATGATGTAGGGAGGTTATAGGACAACCTTGGCACTTTCTAAACTTGAGGCTCTCTTGCTAGGTGCTAGCATGATAACTGTTAGCATGTTAGCCTTTAAGCTAATTTACTCACGTTTAAAGGCAAATACACACATGGCATGATATAGGGAGGTTATAGGACAACCTTGGCACTTTCTAAACTTGAAACCCTCTTGCTAGGTGCTAACATGGTAGCCGTTAGCATGTTAGCATTTAAGCTAATTTACTCATGTTTAAAGGCAAATACACATATGCATGATGCAGGGACGTTATAGGACATCCTTGGCAGTTTCTAAACTTGAGGCTGTCTTGCTAGGTGCTAGCATGTTAGCCGTTAGCATGTTAGCATTTAAGCTAATTTACTCATGTCTAAAGGCAAATACACACATGGCATGATGTAGGGAGGTTATAGGACAACCTTGGCACTTTCTAAACTTGAGGGTCTCTTGCTAGGTGCTAGCATGATAACTGTTAGCATGTTAGCATTTAAGCTAATTTACTCACGTTTAAAGGCATATACACACATGGCATGATATAGGGAGGTTGAAGGACAACCTTGGCACTTTGTAAACTTGAAACTCTCTTGCTAGGTGATAGCATGTTAGCCGTTAGCATGTTAGCATTTAAGCTAATTTACTCATGTCTTCAGACAAATACACACATGGCATGGTGAAGGGAGGTTATAGGACAACCTTGGCGCTTTCTAAACTTGAGGCTCTCTTGCTAGGTGCTAGCATGATAACTGTTAGCATGTTAGCATCTAAGCTAATTTACTCACGTTTAAAGGCAAATACACACATGGCATGATATAGGGAGGTTATAGGACAACCTTGGCACTTTGTAAAATTGAAACCCTCTTGCTAGGTGCTAGCATGGTAGCCGTTAGCATGTTAGCATTTAAGCTAATTTACTCATGTCTAAAGGCAAATACACACATGGCATGATGTAGGGATGTTATAGGACAACCTTGGCACTTTCTAAACTTGGGACTCTCTTGCTAGGTGCTAGCATGATGACTGTTAGCATGTTAGCATTTAAGCTAATTTGCTCATGTTTAAAGGCAAATACACATATGCATGATGCAGGGACGTTATAGGACATCCTTGGCAGTTTCTAAACTTGAGGCTGTCTTGCTAGGTGCTAGCATGTTAGCCGTTAGCATGTTAGCATTTAAGCTAATTTACTCATGTCTAAAGGCAAATACACACATGGCATGATGTGGGGAGGTTATAGGACAACCTTGGCACTTTCTACACTTGGGACTCTCTTGCTAGGTGATAGCATCATGACTGTTAGCGTGTTAGCATTTAAGCTAATTTGCTCATGTCTAAAGGCAAATACACACATGGCATGATGTCGGGAGGTTATAGGACAACCTTGGCACTTTCTCAACTTGAGGCTCTCTTGCTAGGTGCTATTATGGTAGCCGTTAGCATGTTAGCATTTAAGGTAATTTACTCATGTCTAAAGGCAAATACACACATGGCATGATGTCGGGAGGTTATAGGACAACCTTGGCACTTTTTAAACTTGAGGCTCTCTTGCTAGGTGCTAGCATGACAACTGTTAGCATGTTAGCATTTAAGCTAATTTACTCACGTTTAAAGGCAAATACACACAAGGCATGATGTAGGGAGGTTATAGGACAACCTTTGTAGTTTCTAAACTTGAGGCCATCTTGTTAGGTGCTAGCAGGGTAGCCGTTAGCATGTTAGCATTTAAGCTAATTTACTCATGTCTAAAGGCAAATACACACATGGCATGATATAGGGAGGTTGAAGGACAACCTTGGCACTTTCTCAACTTGATGCTCTGTTGCTAGGTGCTAGCATGGTAGCCGTTAGCATGTTAGCATTTAAGCTAATTTACTCATGTCTTCAGGCAAATACACACATGGCATGGTGTAGGGAGGTTATAGGACAACCTTGGCACTTTCTAAACTTGAGGCTCTCTTGCTAGGTGCTAGCATAATGATTGTTAGCATGTTAGCATTTAAGCTAATTTACTCACGTTTAAAGGCAAATACACACATGACATGATGTAGGGAGGTTATAGGACAACCTTGGCACTTTCTCAACTTGAGGCTCTCTTGCTAGGTGCTAGCATGACAACTGTTAGCATGTTAGCATTTAAGCTAATTTACTCACATTTGAAGGCAAATACACACATGGCATGATATAGGGAGGTTATAGGACAACCTTGGCACTTTCTAAACTTGAGGCTCTCTTGCTAGGTGCTAGCATGATGACTGTTAGCATGTTAGCATTTAAGCTAATTTACTCACATTTAAAGGCAAATACACACATGGCATGATGTCGGGAGGTTATAGGACAACCTTGGCACTTTCTAAACTTGAGGCTCTCTTGCTAGGTGCTAGCATGATAACTGTTAGCATGTTAACATTTAAGCTAATTTACTCACGTTTAAAGGCAAATACACACATGGCATGATATAGAGAGGTTATAGGACAACCTTTGTAGTTTCTAAACTTGAGGCCATCTTGCTAGGTGCTAGCAGGGTAGCCGTTAGCATGTTAGCATTTAAGCTAATTTACTCAAGTTTAAAGGCAAATACACACATGGCATGATGTAGGGAGGTTATAGGACAACCTTGGCACTTTCTAAAGTTGAGGCCCTCTTGCTAGGTGCTAGCATGACGACTGTTAGCATGTTAGCATTTAAGCTAATTTACTCACATTTAAAGGCAAATACACACATGGCATGATGTAGGGAGGTTATAGGACAACCTTGGCACTTTCTAAACTTGAGGCTCTCTTGCTAGGTGCTAGCATGGTAGCCGTTAGCATGTCAGCATTTAAGCTAATTTACTCATGTTTAAAGGCAAATACACACATGGCATGATGTAGGGAGGTTATAGGACAACCTTGGCACTTTTTAAACTTGAGGCTCTGTTGCTAGGTGCTAGCATGACGACTGTTAGCATGTTAGCATTTAAGCTAATTAACTCACATTTAAAGGCAAATACACACATGGCATGATGTAGGGATGTTATAGGACAAACTTTGTAGTTTCTAAACTTGAGACCATCTTGCTAGGTGCTAGCAGGGTAGCCGTTAGCATGTTAGCATTTAAGCTAATTTAGTCATGTCTAAAGGAAAATACACACATGGCATGATGTGGGGACACTGTAGGACTGCCCCAAACTTTTCAGGACCTGAGGCTGTTTTGCTACGTGTTAGCACGGTAGCCATTAGCATGTTAGCATTTTAGCTAATTTACTCAAGTTTAAAGGCAAATACACACTTGGCATGATGTGGGGACACTATGGGACTGCATCAACCTTTTCCGTACTTGAGGCTTTCTTGCTAGGTGATACCGCGGTAGCCGTTGGCGCACCGGGCCCGAGGTTCACAGCGCAGGTGGCCAGTCCATCAAAATTTCCGCGGGAATTTTCTAGTTATGGACTGGCTCAGTAGCCAGCCCATAGACTGCTACTTGCAGTAGCAGTCTATGGGCTGGCTACTGAGCCAGCCCATATTGTTATTGCTTGTGGTGTTTAGTTATTTTTCTTCTTATTATATCTTAATCTTCCCATTTTTGCGCGCGTAATGCGGCCAAAACCGCAAGAAGGACCCCCACACATGTTACACCGTCGGAATCGTGACGCTCGGGACTACAGCGGTATTTATTTTTTGGAACGTTTCGTGTAACCATGGCGACGCTATTCGCGATAGAAAAAAAAATCGGCCACTAGATTAGGTACACCATTCTATTTTTAGAACAGCCGCATTCCAGAGAAAACGAGAATTTACAGACTTTTCACAGCCTTGTAGCTCAGCCATACGGCCACGTAGAAACGTGATTGATGGCTCATTTTTTAGATACACTTCTGAACTCTCTCTGTGGCTAAATGCTAATTGCTAGCATGTTAGCATGTTAGCATTTAAGCTAATTTACTCATTTCTTAAGGCAAATACACACATGGCATGATGTAGGGAGGTCATAGGACAACCTTGGCACTTTCTAAACTTGAGGCTCTCTTGCTAGGTGCTAGCATGATAGCCGTTAGCATGTTAGCATTTAAGCTAATTTACTCATGTCTAAAGGCAAATACACACATGGCATGATGTAGGGAGGTTATAGGACAACCTTGGCAATTTCTAAACTTGGGACTCTCTTGCTAGGTGCTAGCAAGGTAGCCGTTAGCATGTTAGCATTTAAGCTAATTTACTCATGTCTAAAGGCAAATACACACATGGCATGATGTAGGTAGGTTATAGGACAACCTTGGCACTTTTTCAACTTGATGCTCTCTTGCTAGGTGCTAGCATGGTAGCCGTTAGCATGTTAGCATTTAAGCTTATTTACTCATGTCTTCAGGCAAATACACATATGGCATGGTGTAGGGAGGTTATAGGACAACCTTGGCACTTTCTAAACTTGAGGCTGTCTTGGTAGATGCTAGCATAATGATTGTTAGCATGTTAGCATTTAAGCTAATTGACTCACGTTTAAAGGCAAATATACACATGACATGATGGGGGGAGGTTATAGGACAACCTTGGTAGTTTCTAAACTTGAGGCTGTCTTGCTAGGTGCTAGCATGTTAGCCGTTAGCATGTTAGCATTTAAGCTAATTTACTCATGTCTAAAGGCAAATACACATATGGCATGGTGTAGGGAGGTTATAGGACAACCTTGGCACTTTCTAAACTTGAGGCTCTCTTGCTAGGTGCTAGCATGGTAGCCGTTAGCATGTTAGCATTTAAGCTAATTTAGTCATGTCTAACGGCATATACACACATGGCATGATGTAGGGAGGTTATAGGACAACCTTGGCACTTTCTAAACTTGGGACTCTCTTGCTAGGTGCTAGCATGATGACTGTTAGCATGTTAGCATTTAAGCTAATTTACTCACGTTTAAAGGCAAATACACACATGGCATGATATAGGGAGGTTATAGGACAACCTTGGCACTTTCTAAACTTGAAACCCTCTTGCTAGGTGCTAACATGGTAGCCGTTAGCATGTTAGCATTTAAGCTAATTTACTCATGTCTAAAGGCAAATACACACATGGCATGATGTAGGGAGGTTATAGGACAACCTTGGCACTTTCTCAACTTGATGCTCTCTTGCTAGGTGCTAGCATGGTAGCCGTTAGCATGTTAGCATTTAAGCTAATTTACTCATGTCTTCAGGCAAATACACATATGGCATGGTGTAGGGAGGTTATAGGACAACCTTGGCACTTTCTAAACTTGAGGCTCTCTTGCTAGGTGCTAGCATAATGATTGTTAGCATGTTAGCATTTAAGCTAATTTATTCACATTTAAAGGCAAATACACACATGCATGATGCAGGGACGTCATAGGACATCCTTGGCAGTTTCTAAACTTAAGGCTGTCTTGCTAGGTGCTAGCATGTTAGCAATTAAGCTAATTTACTCATGTCTAAAGGCAAATACACAAATGGCATGATGTAGGGAGGTTATAGGACAACCTTGGCACTTTCTAAACTTGAGGCTCTCTTGCTAGGTGCTAGCATGATAACTGTTAGCATGTTAGCATTTAAGCCAATTTACTCACGTTTAAAGGCAAATACACACATGGCATGATGTAGGGAGGTGATAGGACAACCTTGGCACTTTCTAAACTTGGGACTCTCTTGCTACGTGCTAGCATGATGACTGTTAGCATGTTAGCATTTAAGCTAATTTGCTCATGTGTAAAGGCAAATACACACATGCATGATGCAGGGACGTCATAGGACATCCTTGGCAGTTTCTAAACTTAAGGCTGTCTTGCTAGGTGCTAGCATGGTAGCCGTTAGCATGTTAGCATTTAGGCTAATTTACTCATGTCTACAGGCAAATACACACATGGCATGGTGTAGGGATGTTACAGGACAACCTTGGCACTTTCTAAACTTGAGGCCCTCTTGCTAGGTGCTAGCATGGTAGCCGTTAGCATGTTAGCATTTAAGCTAATTTACTCATGTCTAAAGGCAAATACACATATGGCATGATGTAGGGAGGTTATAGGACAAACTTGGCACTTTCTAAACTTGAGGCTCTCTTGCTAGGTGCTAGCATAATGATTGTTAGCATGTTAGCATTTAAGCTAATTTACTCACGTTTAAAGGCAAATACACACATGGCATGATGTAGGGAGGTGATAGGACAACCTTGGCACTTTCTAAACTGGGGACTTTCTTGCTAGGTGCTAGCATGATGACTGTTAGCATGTTAGCATTTAAGCTAATTTGCTCACGTTTAAAGGCAAATACACACATGCATGATGCAGGGACGTCATAGGACATCCTTGGCAGTTTCTAAACTTAAGGCTGTCTTGCTAGGTGCTAGCATGTTAGCATTTTAAGCTAATTTACTCATGTCTAAAGGCAAATACACACATGGCATGATGTAGGGAGGTTATAGGACAACCTTGGCACTTTCTATACTTGAGGCTCTCTTCCTAGGTTCTAGCATGATAACTGTTAGCATGTTAGCATTTAAGCTAATTTACTCACGTTTAAAGGCAAATACACACATGGCATGATGTAGGGAGGTTATAGGACAACCTTGGCACTTTCTAAACTTGAGGCTCTCTTGCTAGGTGCTAGCATAATGATTGTTAGCATGTTAGCACTTAAGCTAATTTACTCAAGTTTAAAGGCAATTACACACTTGGCATGATGTGGGGACACTATGGGACTGCATCAACTTTTTCCGTACTTGAGGCTTTCTTGCTAGGTGCTACCGCGATAGCCGTTGGCGCACCGGGCCCGAGGTTCACAGCACAGGTGGCCAGTCCATCAAAATTTCCGCGGGAATTTTCTAGTTATTATTATATCTTAATCTTCCCTTTTTTGCGCGCGTAATGCGGCCAAAACCGCAAGAAGGACCCCCACACATGTTACACCGTCGGAATCGTGACGCTCGGGACTACAGCGGTATTTATTTTTTGGAACGTTTTGTGTAACCATGGCGACGCTATTAACCGAAACGTTCAAAAATGGGCCAGTTGATTAGGTACAGAATTCTATTTTTAGAACAGCCGCATTCCAGAGAAAACGAGAATTTACAGACATTTCACAGCCTTGTAGCTCAGCCATACAGCCACGTAGAAACGTGGTTGATGGCTCATTTTTTAGATAAACTTCTGAACTCTCTCTGTGGCTAAATGCTAATTGTTAGCATGTTAGCATGTTAGCATTTAAGCTAATTTACTCATGTTTAAAGGCAAATACACCCATGGCATGATGCAGGGAGGTTCTAGGACAACCTTGGCAGTTTCTAAACTTGAGGCTCTCTTGCTAGGTGCTAGCATGGACCCGTTAGCATGTTAGCATTTAAGCTAATTTTCTCACGTTTAAAGGCAATTGCACACATGGCATGATGTAGGGAGGTTATAGGACAACCTTGGCACTTTCTAAACTTGAAACCCTCTTGCTAGGTGCTAACATGGTAGCCGTTAGCATGTTAGCATTCAAGCTAATTTACTCATGTCTTCAGGCAAATACACATATGGCACGGTGTAGGGAGGTTATAGGACAACCTTGGCACTTTCTAAACTTGAGGCTGTCTTGCTAGGTGCTAGCATGTTAGCCGTTAGCATGTTAGCATTTAAGCTAATTTACTCATGTCTAAAGGCAAATACTCACATGGCAGGATGTAGGGAGGTTATAGGAAAACCTTGGCACTTTCTCAACTTGATGCTCTCTTGCTAGGTGCTAGCATGATGACTGTTAGCATGTTAGCATTTAAGCTAATTTACTCATGTCTAAAGGCAAATACACACATGGCATGATGTAGGGAGGTTATAGGACAACCTTGGCACTTTCTAAACTTGAAACTCTTTTGCTAGGTGCTAGCATGTTAGCCGTTAGCATGTTAGCATTTAAGCTAATTTACTCATGTCTAAAGGCAAATACACACATGACATGATGTAGGGAGGTTATAGGACAACCTTGGCACTTTCTAAACTTGAGGGTCTCTTGCTAGGTGCTAGCATGATGACTGTTAGCATGTTAGCATTTAAGCTAATTTGCTCATGTTTAAAGGCAAATACACACATGCATGATGCAGGGACGTTATAGGACATCCTTGGCACTTTCTAAACTTGAGGCCCTCTTGCTAGGTGCTAGCATGATAACTGTTAGCATGTTAACATTTAAACTAATTTACTCACGTTTAAAGGCAAATACACACATGGCATGATGTGGGGAGGTTATAGGACAACCTTGGCAGTTTCTAAACTTCAGGCCCTCTTGCTAGGTGCTAGCATGGTAGCCGTTAGCATGTTAGCATTTAAGCTAATTTACTCATGTCTACAGGCAAATACACATATGGCATGGTGTAGGGAGGTTATAGGACAACCTTGGCACTTTCTAAACTTGAGGCTCTCTTGCTAGGTGCTAGCATAATGATTGTTAGCATGTTAGCATTAAAGCTAATTTACTCATGTCTAAAGGCAAATACACACATGGCATGATGTAGGGAGGTTATAGGACAACCTTGGCACTTTCTAAACTTGAGGCTCTCTTGCTAGGTGCTAGCATAATGATTGTTAGCATGTTAGCATTTTAGCTAATTTACTCAAGTTTAAAGGCAAATACACACTTGGCATGATGTGGGGACACTATGGGACTGCATCAACCTTTTCCGCACTTGAGGCTTTCTTGCTAGGTGCTACAGCGGTAGCCGTTGGCACACCGGGCCCGAGGTTCACAGCACAGGTGGCCAGTCCATCAAAATTTCCGCGGGAATTTTCTAGTTATGGACTGGCTCAGTAGCCAGCCCATAGACTGCTACTTGCAGTAGCAGTCTATGGGCTGGCTACTGAGCCAGCCCATATTGTTATTGCTGTTTAGTTATTATTCCGTATATCTTAATCTTCCACTTTTTGCGCGCGTAATGCGGCCAAAACCGCAAGAAGGACCCCCACACATGTTACACCGCCGGAAACGTGGCGCTCGGGACTACAGCGGTATTTAATTTTTGGAAAGTTTTGTGTAACCATGGCGACGCTATTAACGAAAACGTTAAAAAATGGGCCACTTGATTAGGGAATCGCTGTTCTATTTTTAGAACAGCACATAGAAAACGAGAATTTACAGACTTTTCAGAGCCTTTTAGCTCAGCCATACAGCCACGTAGAAACGTGATTGATGGCTCATTTTTGAGATAAACGTCTGAACTCTCTCTGTGGCTAAATGCTAATTGCTAGCATGTTAGCATGTTAGCATTTAAGCTAATTTACTCATGTCTAAAGGCAAATACACACATGGCATGATGTAGGGAGGTCATAGGACAACCTTGGCAGTTTCTAAACTTGAGGCTCTCTTGCTAGGTGCTAGCATGTTAGCCGTTAGCATGTTAGCATTTAAGCTAATTTACTCATGTCTAAAGGCAAATACACACATGGCATGATGTAGGGAGGTTATAGGACAACCTTGGCACTTTCTAAACTTGAGGCTCTCTTGCTAGGTGCTAGCATGATAACTGTTAGCATGTTAGCCTTTAAGCTAATTTACTCACGTTTAAAGGCAAATACACACATGGCATGATATAGGGAGGTTATAGGACAACCTTGGCACTTTCTAAACTTGAAACCCTCTTGCTAGGTGCTAACATGGTAGCCGTTAGCATGTTAGCATTTAAGCTAATTTACTCATGTCTAAAGGCAAATACACACATGGCATGATGTAGGGAGGTTATAGGACAACCTTGGCACTTTCTCAACTTGATGCTCTCTTGCTAGGTGCTAGCATGGTAGCCGTTAGCATGTTAGCATTTAAGCTAATTTACTCATGTCTTCAGGCAAATACACATATGGCATGGTGTAGGGAGGTTATAGGACAACCTTGGCACTTTCTAAACTTGAGGCTCTCTTGCTAGGTGCTAGCATAATGATTGTTAGCATGTTAGCATTTAAGCTAATTTACTCACGTTTAAAGGCAAATACACACATGACATGATGTGGGGAGGCTATAGGACAACCTTGGTAGTTTCTAAACTTGAGGCTGTCTTGCTAGGTGCTAGCATGTTAGCCGTTAGCATGTTAGCATTTAAGCTAATTTACTCATGTCTAAAGGCAAATACACACATGGCATGATGTAGGGAGGTTACAGGACAACCTTGTCACTTTCTAAACTTGGGACTCTCTAGCTAGGTGCTAGCATGATGACTGTTAGCATGTTAGCATTTAAGCTAATTTGCTCATGTTTAAAGGCAAATTTACACATGCATGATGCAGGGACGTTATAGGACATCCTTGGCAGTTTCTAAACTTGAGGCTGTCTTGCTAGGTGCTAGTATGTTAGCCGTTAGCATGTTAGCATTTAAGCTAATTTACTCATGTCTAAAGGCAAATACACACATGGCATGATGTAGGGAGGTTATAGGACAACCTTGGCACTTTCTAAACTTGAGGGTCTCTTGCTAGGTGCTAGCATGATAACTGTTAGCATGTTAGCATTGAAGCTAATTTACTCACGTTTAAAGGCAAATACACACATGGCATGATAAAGGGAGGTTGAAGGACAACCTTGGCACTTTGTAAACTTGAAACTCTCTTGCTAGGTGCTAGCATGGTAGCCGTTAGCATGTTAGCATTTAAGCTAATTTACTCATGTCTTCAGGCAAATACACATATGGCATGGTGTAGGGAGGTTATAGGACAACCTTGGCACTTTCTAAACTTGGGACTCTCTTGCTAGGTGCTAAAATGATGACTGTTAGCATGTTAGCATTTAAGCTAATTTGCTCATGTTTAAAGGCAAATACACATATGCATGATGCAGGGACGTTATAGAACATCCTTGGCAGTTTCTAAACTTGAGGCTGTCTTGCTAGGTGCTAGCATGTTAGCCGTTAGCATGTTAGCATTTAAGCTAATTTACTCATGTCTAAAGGCAAATACACACATGGCATGATGTAGGGAGGTTATAGGACAACCTTGGCACTTTCTAAACTTGAGGGTCTCTTGCTAGGTGCTAGCATGATAACTGTTAGCATGTTAGCATTTAAGCTAATTTACTCACGTTTAAAGGCATATACACACATGCATGATGCAGGGACGTTATAGGACATCCTTGGCACTTTCTAAACTTGAGGCTCTCTTGCTAGGTGCTAGCATGATAACTGTTAGCATGTTAGCATTTAAGCTAATTTACTCATGTTTAAAGGCAAATACACACATGGCATGATGTAGGGAGGTTATAGGACAACCTTGGCACTTTCTAAACTTGAGGCTCTCTTGCTAGGTGCTAGCATAATGATTGTTAGCATGTTAGCATTTAAGCTAATTTACTCAAGTTTAAAGGCAATTACACACTTGGCATGATGTGGGGACACTATGGGACTGCATCAACTTTTTCCGTACTTGAGGCTTTCTTGCTAGGTGCTACCGCGGTAGCCGTTGGCGCACCGGGCCCGAGGTTCACAGCACAGGTGGCCAGTCCATCAAAATTTCCGCGGGAATTTTCTAGTTATTCTTATATCTTAATCTTCCACTTTTTGTGCGCGTAATGCGGCCAAAACCGCAAGAAGGACCCCCACACATGTTACACCGTCGGAATCGTGACGCTCGGGACTACAGCGGTATTTATTTTTTGGAACGTTTCGTGTAACCATGGCGACGCTATTTGCGATAGAAAAAAAAATCGGCCACTAGATTAGGTACACCATTCTATTTTTAGAACAGCCGCATTCCAGAGAAAACGAGAATTTACAGACTTTTCAGAGCCTTGTAGCTCAGCCATACGGCCACGTAGAAACGTGGTTGATGGCTCATTTTTTAGATAAACTTCTGAACACTCTCTGTGGCTAAATGCTAATTGCTAGCATGTTAGCATGTTAGCATTTAAGCTAATTTACTCATGTTTAAAGGCAAATACACCCATGGCATGATGCAGGGAGGTTCTAGGACAACCTTGGCCGTTTCTAAACTTGAGGCTCTCTTGCTAGGTGCTAGCATGGACCCGTTAGCATGTTAGCATTTAAGCTAATTTACTCACGTTTAAAGGCAATTGCACACATGACATGATGTAGGGAGGTTATAGGACAACCTTAGCAGTTTCTAAACTTGAGGCTCTCTTGCTAGGTGCTAGCATGGTAGCCGTTAGCATGTTAGCATTTAAGCTAATTTACTCATGTCTAAAGGCAAATACACACATGGCATGATGTAGGGAGGTTATAGGACAACCTTGGCACTTTCTAAACTTGATGCTCTCTTGCTAGGTGCTAGCATGGTAGCCGTTAGCATGTTAGCATTTAAGCTAATTTACTCATGTCTTCAGGCAAATACACACATGGCATGGTGTAGGTAGGTTATAGGACAACCTTGGCGCTTTCTAAACTCGAGGCTCTCTTGCTAGGTGCTAGCATGATAACTGTTAGCATGTTAGCATCTAAGCTAATTTACTCACGTTTAAAGGCAAATACACATATGACATGATGTAGGGAGGTTATAGGACAACCTTGGCACTTTCTGAACTTGATGCTCTCTTGCTAGGTGCTAGCATGGTAGCCGTTAGCATGTTAGCATTTAAGCTAATTTACTCATGTCTTCAGGCAAATACACATATGGCATGGTGTAGGGAGGTTATAGGACAACCTTGGCACTTTCTCAACTTGATGATCTCTTGCTAGGTGCTAGCGTGGTAGCCGTTAGCATGTTAGCATTTAAGCTAATTTACTCATGTCTAAAGGCAAATACACACAACGCATGATGTAGGGAGGTTATAGGACAACCTTGGCACTTTCTAAACTTGAGGCTCTCTTGCTAGGTGCTAGCATGATGACTGTTAGCATGTTAGCATTTAAGCTAATTTGCTCACGTTTAAAGGCAAATACACACATGCATGATGCAGGGACGTCATAGGACATCCTTGGCAGTTTCTAAACTTAAGGCTGTCTTGCTAGGTGCTAGAATGTTAGCATGTTAGCATTTAAGCTAATTTACTCATGTCTAAAGGCAAATACACACATGGCATGATGTAGGGAGGTTATAGGACAACCTTGGCACTTTCTAAACTTGAGGCTCTCTTGCTAGGTGCTAGCATGGTAGCCGTTAGCATGTTAACATTTAAGCTAATTTACTCATGTCTAAAGGCAAATACACATATGGCATGATGTAGGGAGGTTATAGGACAACCTTGGCACTTTCTAAACTTGAGGCTCTCTTGCTAGGTGCTAGCATAATGATTGTTAGCATGTTAGCATTTAAGCTAATTTACTCACGTTTAAAGGCAAATACACACATGACATGATGCAGGGAGGTTATAGGACAACCTTGGCACTTTCTGAACTTGAAACCCTCTTGCTAGGTGCTAGCATGGTAGCCGTTAGCATGTTAGCATTTAAGCAAATTTACTCATGTCTAAAGGCAAATACACACATGGCATGATGTAGGGAGGTTATAGGACAACCTTGGCACTTTCTCAACTTGATGCTCTCTTGCTAGGTGCTAGCATGTAGCCGTTAGCATGTTAGCATTGAAGCTAATTTACTCATGTCTTCAGGCAAATACATATATGGCATGGTGTAGGGAGGTTATAGGACAACCTTGGCACTTTCTAAATTTGAGGCTCTCTTGCTAGGTGCTAGCATGATAACTGTTAGCATGTAAGCATCTAAGCTAATTTACTCACGTTTAAAGGCAAATACACACATGGCATGATATAGGGAGGTTATAGGACAACCTTGGCACTTTGTAAACTTGAAACCCTCTTGCTAGGTGCTAGCATGGTAGCCGTTAGCATGTTAGCATTTAAGCTAATTTACTCATGTCTAAAGGCAAATACACACATGGCATGATGTAGGGAGGTTATAGGACAACCTTGGCACTTTCTCAACTTGATGCTCTCTTGCTAGGTGCTAGCATGGTAGCCGTTAGCATGTTAGCATTTAAGCTAATTTACTCATGTCTTCAGGCAAATACACATATGGCATGGTGTAGGGAGGTTATAGGACAACCTTGGCACTTTCTAAACTTGAGGCTCTCTTGCTAGGTGCTAGCATAATGATTGTTAGCAGGTTAGCATTTAAGCTAATTTACTCATGTTTAAAGGCAAATACACACATGACATGATGTGGGGAGGTTATAGGACAACCTTGGCACTTTCTCAACTTGATGCTCTCTTGCTAGGTGCTAGCATGGTAGCCGTTAGCATGTTAGCATTTAAGCTAATTTACTCACGTTTAAAGGCAAATACACACATGGCATGATGTAGGGAGGTGATAGGACAACCTTGGCACTTTCTAAACTTGGGACTCTCTTGCTAGGTGCTAGCATGATGACTGTTAGCATGTTAGCATTTAAGCTAATTTGCTCACGTTTAAAGGTAAATACACACATGCATGATGCAGGGACGTCATAGGACATCCTTGGCAGTTTCTAAACTTAATGCTGTCTTGCTAGGTGCTAGCATGTTAGAATTTCAGCTAATTTACTCATGTCTAAAGGCAAATACACACATGGCATGATGTAGGGAGGTTATAGGACAACCTTGGCACTTTCTAAACTTGAGGCTCTCTTGCTAGGTGCTAGCATAATGATTGTTAGCATGTTAGCATTTAAGCTAATTTACTCAAGTTTAAAGGCAATTATACACTTGGCATGATGTGGGGACACTATGGGACTGCATCAACTTTTTCCGTACTTGAGGCTTTCTTGCTAGGTGCTACCGCGGTAGCCGTTGGCCCACCGGGCCCGAGGTTCACAGCACAGGTGGCCAGTCCATCAAAATTTCCGCGGGAATTTTCTAGTTATGGACTGGCTCAGTAGCCAGCCCATAGACTGCTACTTGCAGTAGCAGTCTATGGGCTGGCTACTGAGCCAGCCCATATTGTTATTGCTGTTTAGTTATTATTCCGTATATCTTAATCTTCCACTTTTTGCGCGCGTAATGCGGCCAAAACCGCAAGAAGGACCCCCACACATGTTACACCGCCGGAAACGTGGCACTCGGGACTACAGCGGTATTTAATTTTTGGAAAGTTTTGTGTAACCATGGCGACGCTATTAACGAAAACGTTAAAAAATGGGCCACTTGATTAGGGAATCGCTGTTCTATTTTTAGAACAGCACATAGAAAACGAGAATTTACAGACTTTTCACAGCCTTTTAGCTCAGCCATACGGCCACGTAGAAACGTGATTGATGGCTCATTTTTGAGATAAACGTCTGAACTCTCTCTGTGGCTAAATGCTAATTGCTAGCATGTTAGCATGTTAGCATTTAAGCTAATTTACTCATGTCTAAAGGCAAATACACACATGGCATGATGTAGGGAGGTCATAGGACAACCTTGGCAGTTTCTAAACTTGAGGCTCTCTTGCTAGGTGCTAGCATGTTAGCCGTTAGCATGTTAGCATTTAAGCTAATTTACTCATGTCTAAAGGCAAATACACACATGGCATGATGTAGGGAGGTTATAGGACAACCTTGGCACTTTCTAAACTTGAGGCTCTCTTGCTAGGTGCTAGCATGATAACTGTTAGCATGTTAGCCTTTAAGCTAATTTACTCACGTTTAAAGGCAAATACACACATGGCATGATATAGGGAGGTTATAGGACAACCTTGGCACTTTCTAAACTTGAAACCCTCTTGCTAGGTGCTAACATGGTAGCCGTTAGCATGTTAGCATTTAAGCTAATTTACTCATGTCTTCAGGCAAATACACATATGGCATGGTGTAGGGAGGTTATAGGACAACCTTGGCACTTTCTAAACTTGAGGCTGTCTTGCTAGGTGCTAGCATAATGATTGTTAGCATGTTAGCATTTAAGCTAATTTACTCACGTTTAAAGGTAAATATACACATGACATGATGTGGGGAGGTTATAGTACAACCTTGGTAGTTTCTAAACTTGAGGCTGTCTTGCTAGGTGCTAGCATGTTAGCCGTTAGCATGTTAGCATTTAAGCTAATTTACTCATGTCTAAAGGCAAATACACACATGGCATGATGTAGGGAGGTTATAGGACAACCTTGGCACTTTCTAAACTTGGGACTCTCTTGCTAGGTGCTAGCATGATGACTGTTAGCATGTTAGCATTTAAGCTAATTTGCTCATGTTTAAAGGCAAATACACATATGCATGATGCAGGGACATTATAGGACATCCTTGGCAGTTTCTAAACTTGAGGCTGTCTTGCTAGGTGGTAGCATGTTAGCCGTTTGCATGTTAGCATTTAAGCTAATTTACTCATGTCTAAAGGCAAATACACACATGGCATGATGTAGGGAGGTTATAGGACAACCTTGGCACTTTCTAAACTTGAGGCCCTCTTGCTAGGTGCTAGCATGATAACTGTTAGCATGTTAGCATTTAAGCTAATTTACTCACGTTTAAAGGCATATACACACATGGCATGATGTAGGGAGGTTATAGGACAACCTTGGCACTTTCTAAACTTGAGGCTCTCTTGCTAGGTGCTAGCATAATGATTGTTAGCATGTTAGCATTTAAGCTAATTTATTCACGTTTAAAGGCAAATACACACATGCATGATGCAGGGACGTCATAAGACATCCTTGGCAGTTTCTAAACTTAAGGCTGTCTTGCTAGGTGCTAGCATGTTAGCAATTAAGCTAATTTACTCATGTCTAAAGGCAAATACACAAATGGCATGATGTAGGGAGGTTATAGGACAACCTTGGCACTTTCTAAACTTGAGGCTCTCTTGCTAGGTGCTAGCATGATAACTGTTAGCATGTTAGCATTTAAGCTAATTTACTCATGTTTAAAGGCAAATACACACATGGCATGATGTAGGGAGGTTATAGGACAACCTTGGCACTTTCTCAACTTGATGTTGTCTTGCTAGGTGCTAGCATGGTAGCCGTTAGCATGTTAGCATTTTAGCTAATTTACTTATATCTTCAGGCAAAAACACATATGGCATGGTGTAGGGAGGTTATAGGACAACCTTGGCACTTTCTAAACTTGAGGCTCTCTTGCTAGGTGCTAGCATAATGATTGTTAGCATGTTAGCATTTAAGCTAATTTACTCACGTTTAAAGGTAAATACACACATGGCAAGATATAGGGAGGTTATAGGACAACCTTGACACTTTCTAAACTTGAAACCCTCTTGCTAGGTGCTAGCATATTAGCCGTTAGCATGTTAGCATTTAACCTAATTTACTCATGTCTAAAGGCAAATACACACATGGCATGATGTAGGGAGGTTATAGGACAACCTTGGCACTTTCTAAACTTGGGACTCTCTTGCTAGGTGCTAGCATGATGACTGTTAGCATGTTAGCATTTAAGCTAATTTGCTCATGTTTAAAGGCAAATTAACACATGCATGATGCAGGGACGTTATAGGACATCCTTGGCAGTTTCTAAACTTGAGGCTGTCTTGCTAGGTGCTAGTATGTTAGCCGTTAGCATGTTAGCATTTAAGCTAATTTACTCATGTCTAAAGGCAAATACACACATGGCATGATGTAGGGAGGTTATAGGACAACCTTGGCACTTTCTAAACTTGAGGGTCTCTTGCTAGGTGCTAGCATGATAACTTTTAGCATGTTAGCATTTAAGCTAATTTACTCACGTTTAAAGGCAAATACACACATGGCATGATGTAGGGAGGTTATAGGACAACCTTGGCACTTTCTAAATTTGAAACCCTCTTGCTAGGTGCTAACATGGTAGCCGTTAGCGTGTTAGCATTTAAGCTAATTTACTCATGTCTAAAGGCAAATACACACATGGCATGATGTAGGGAGGTTATAGGACAACCTTGGCACTTTCTCAACTTGATGCTCTCTTGCTAGGTGCTAAAATGTTAGCCGTTAGCATGTTAGCATTTAAGCTAATTTACTCATGTCTTCAGGCAAATACACATATGGCATGGTGTAGGGAGGTTATAGGACAACCTTGGTACTTTCTAAACTTGAGGCTGTCTTGCTAGGTGCTAGCATAATGATTGTGAGCATGTTAGCATTTAAGCTAATTTACTCACGTTTAAAGGCAAATACACACATGGCATGATATAGGGAGGTTATAGGACAACCTTGGTACTTTCTAAACTTGAAACCCTCTTGCTAGGTGCTAACATGGTAGCCGTTAGCATGTTAGCATTTAAGCTAATTTACTCATGTCTTCAGGCAAATACACATATGGCATGGTGTAGGGAGGTTATAGGACAACCTTGGCACTTTCTAAACTTGGAACTCTCTTGCTAGGTGCTAGCATGATGACTGTTAGCATGTTAGCATTTAAGCAAATTTGCTCATGTTTAAAGGCAAATACACATATGCATGATGCAGGGACGTTATAGGACATCCTTGGCAGTTTCTAAACTTGAGGCTGTCTTGCTAGGTGCTAGCATGGTAGCCGTTAGCATGTTAGCATTTAAGCTAATTTACTCATGTCTAAAGGCAAATACACACATGGCATGATATAGGGAGGTTGAAGGACAACCTTGGCACTTTGTAAACTTGAAACTCTCTTGCTAGGTGATAGCATGTTAGCCGTTAGCATGTTAGCATTTAAGCTAATTTACTCATGTCTTCAGACAAATACACACATGGCATGGTGTAGGGAGGTTATAGGACAACCTTGGCACTTTCTAAACTTGAGGCTCTCTTGCTAGGTGCTAGCATGATAACTGTTAGCATGTTAGCATCTAAGCTAATTTACTCACGTTTAAAGGCAAATACACACATGGCATGATATAGGGAGGTTATAGGACAACCTTGGCACTTTGTAAACTTGAAACCCTCTTGCTAGCTGCTAGCATGGTAGCCGTTAGCATGTTAGCATTTAAGCTAATTTACTCATGTCTAAAGGCAAATACACACATGGCATGATGTAGGGAGGCTATAGGACAACCTTGGCACTTTCTAAACTTGAGGCTCTCTTGCTAGGTGCTAGCATAATGATTGTTAGCATGTTAGCATTCAAGCTAATTTACTCACGTTAAAAGGCAAATACACACATGACATGATGTGGGGAGGTTATAGGACAACCTTGGCAGTTTCTAAACTTGAGGCTGTCTTGCTAGGTGCTAGCATGTTATCCGTTAGCATGTTAGCATTTAAGCTAATTTACTCATGTCTAAAGGCAAATACACACATGGCATGATGTCGGGAGGTTATAGGACAAACTTGGCACTTTCGAAACTTGGGACTCTCTTGCTAGGTGCTAGCATGATGACTGTTAGCATGTTAGCATTTAAGCTAATTTACTCATGTCTAAAGGCAAATACACACATGGCATGATGTAGGGAGGTTATAGGACAACCTTGGCACTTTCTAAACTTGAGGGTCTCTTGCTAGGTGCTAGCATGATAACTGTTAGCATGTTAGCATTGAAGCTAATTTACTCACGTTTAAAGGCAAATACACACATGGCATGATATAGGGAGGTTGAAGGACGACCTTGGCACTTTGTAAACTTGAAACTCTCTTGCTAGGTGCTAGCATGGTAGCCGTTAGCATGTTAGCATTTAAGCTAATTTACTCATGTCTTCAGGCAAATACACATATGGCATGGTGTAGGGAGGTTATAGGACAACCTTGGCACTTTCTAAACTTGGGACTCTCTTGCTAGGTGCTAGCATGATGACTGTTAGCATGTTAGCATTTAAGCTAATTTGCTCATGTTTAAAGGCAAATACTCATATGCATGATGCAGGGACGTTATAGGACATCCTTGGCAGTTTCTAAACTTGAGGCTGTCTTGCTAGGTGCTAGCATGTTAGCCGTTAGCATGTTAGCATTTAAGCTAATTTACTCATGTCTAAAGGCAAATACACACATGGCATGATGTAGGGAGGTTATAGGACAACCTTGGCACTTTCTAAACTTGAGGGTCTCTTGCTAGGTGCTAGCATGATAACTGTTAGCATGTTAGCATTTAAGCTAATTTACTCACGTTTAAAGGCATATACACACATGGCATGATATAGGGAGGTTGAAGGACAACCTTGGCACTTTGTAAACTTGAAACTCTCTTGCTAGGTGATAGCATGTTAGCCGTTAGCATGTTAGCATTTAAGCTAATTTACTCATGTCTAAAGGCAAATACACACATGGCATGATGTAGGGAGGTTATAGGACACCCTTGGCACTTTCTAAACTTGGGACTCTCTTGCTAGGTGCTAGCATGATGACTGTTAGCATGTTAGCATTTAAGCTAATTTGCTCATGTTTAAAGGCAAATACACACATGGCATGATGTAGGGAGGTTATAGGACACCCTTGGCACTTTCTAAACTTGGGACTCTCTTGCTAGGTGCTAGCATGATGACTGTTAGCATTTAAGCTAATTTGCTCATGTTTAAAGGCAAATACACACATGCATGATGCAGGGACGTTATAGGACATCCTTGGCACTTTCTAAACTTGAGGCTCTCTTGCTAGGTGCTAGCATAATGACTGTTAGCGTGGTAGCATATAAGCTAATTTACTCACGTTTAAAGGCAAATACACACATGGCATGATGTGGGGAGGTTATAGGACAACCTTGGCAGTTTCTAAACTTAAGGCCCTCTTGCTAGGTGCTAGCATGGTAGCCGTTAGCATGTTAGCATTTAAGCTACTTTACTCATGTCTACAGGCAAATGCACACATGACATGATGTAGGGAGGTTATAGGACAACCTTGGCACTTTCTAAACTTGAGGCCCTCTTGCTAGGTGCTAGCATGGTAGCCGTTAGCACGTTAGCATTTAAGCTAATTTACTCATGTCTAAAGGCAAATACACACATGGCATGATGTAGGGAGGTTATAGGACAACCTTGGCACTTTCTAAACTTGAGGCTCTCTTGCTAGGTGCTAGCATAATGATTGTTAGCATGTTAGCATTTAAGCTAATTTATTCACATTTAAAGGCAAATACACACATGCATGATGCAGGGACGTCATAGGATATCCTTGGCGGTTTCTAAACTTAAGGCTGTCTTGCTAGGTGCTAGCATGTTAGCAATTAAGCTAATTTACTCATGTCTAAAGGCAAATACACAAATGGCATGATGTAGGGAGGTTATAGGACAACCTTGGCACTTTCTAAACTTGAGGCTCTCTTGCTAGGTGGTAGCATGATAACTGTTAGCATGTTAGCATTTAAGCTAATTTACTCATGTTTAAAGGCAAATACACACATGGCATGATGTGGGGACACTGTAGGACTGCCCCAAACTTTTCAGGACCTGAGGCTGTTTTGCTAGGTGTTAGCATGGTAGCCGTTAGCATGTTAGCATTTTCGCTAATTTTCTAAAGTTTAAAGGCAAATACACACTTGGCATGATGTGGGGACACTGTAGGACTGCCCCAAACTTTTCAGGACCTGAGGCTGTTTTGCTAGGTGTTAGCATGGTAGCCGTTGGCATGTTAGCTAATTTAATCACATTTAAAGGCAAATCCACACTTGGCATGATGTGGGGACACTGTAGGATTGCCCCAAACTTTTCAGGACCTGAGGTTGTTTTGCTAGGTGTTAGCATGGTAGCCGTTAGCATGTTAGCATTTAAGCTAATTTACTCATGTCTTCAGTCAAATACACATATGGCATGGTGTAGGGAGGTTATAGGACAACCTTGGCACTTTCTAAACTTGAGGCTCTCTTGCTAGGTGCTAGCATAATGATTGTAAGCATGTTAGCATTTAAGCTAATTTACTCACGTTTAAAGGCAAATACACACATGACATGATGTGGGGAGGTTATAGGACAACCTTGGCACTTTCTCAACTTGATGCTCTCTTGCTAGGTGCTAGCGTGGTAGCCGTTAGCATGTTAGCATTTAAGCTAATTTACTCATGTCTAAAGGCAAATACACACAACGCATGATGTAGGGAGATTATAGGACAACCTTGGCACTTTCTAAACTTGGGACTCTCTTGCTAGGTGCTAGCATGATGACTGTTAGCATGTTAGCATTTAAGCTAATTTGCTCACGTTTAAAGGCAAATACACACATGCATGATGCAGGGACGTCATAGGACATCCTTGGCAGTTTCTAAACTTAAGGCTGTCTTGCTAGGTGCTAGCATGTTAGCATGTTAGCATTTAAGCTAATTTACTCATGTCTAAAGGCAAATACACACATGGCATGATGTAGGGAGGTTATAGGACAACCTTGGCACTTTCTAAACTTGAGGCTCTCTTGCTAGGTGCTAGCATAATGATTGTTAGCATGTTAGCATTTAAGCTAATTTACTCAAGTTTAAAGGCAATTACACACTTGGCATGATGTGGGGACACTATGGGACTGCATCAACTTTTTCCGTACTTGAGGCTTTCTTGCTAGGTGCTACCGCGGTAGCCGTTGGCCCACCGGGCCCGAGGTTCACAGCACAGGTGGCCAGTCCATCAAAATTTCCGCGGGAATTTTCTAGTTATTATTATATCTTAATCTTCCCTTTTTTGCGCGCGTAATGCGGCCAAAACCGCAAGAAGGACCCCCACACATGTTACACCGTCGGAATCGTGACGCTCGGGACTACAGCGGTATTTATTTTTTGGAACGTTTTGTGTAACCATGGCGACGCTATTAACCGAAACGTTCAAAAATGGGCCAGTTGATTAGGTACAGAATTCTATTTTTAGAACAGCCGCATTCCAGAGAAAACGAGAATTTACAGACATTTCACAGCCTTGTAGCTCAGCCATACGGCCACGTAGAAACGTGGTTGATGCCTCATTTTTTAGATAAACTTCTGAACTCTCTCTGTGGCTAAATGCTAATTGTTAGCATGTTAGCATGTTAGCATTTAAGCTAATTTACTCATGTTTAAAGGCAAATACACCCATGGCATGATGCAGGGAGGTTCTAGGACAACCTTGGCAGTTTCTAAACTTGAGGCTCTCTTGCTAGGTGCTAGCATGGACCCGTTAGCATGTTAGCATTTAAGCTAATTTTCTCACGTTTAAAGGCAATTGCACACATGGCATGATGTAGGGAGGTTATAGGACAACCTTAGCAGTTTCTAAACTTGAGGCTCTCTTGCTAGGTGCTAGCATGGTAGCCGTTAGCATGTTAGCATATAAGCTAATTTACTCATGTCTAAAGGCAAATACACATATGAAATGGTGTAGGGAGGTTATAGGACAACCTTGGCACTTTCTAAACTTGAGGCTCTCTTGCTAGGTGCTAGCATAATGATTGTTAGCATGTTAGCATTTAAGCTAATTTACTCACGTTTAAAGGCAAATACACACATGACATGATGTGGGGAGGTTATAGGACAACCTTGGTAGTTTCTAAACTTGAGGCTGTCTTGCTAGGTGCTAGCATGTTAGCCGTTAGCATGTTAGCATTCAAGCTAATTTACTCATGTCTAAAGGCAAATACACACATGGCATGATTTAGGGAGGTTATAGGACAACCTTGGCACTTTCTAAACTTGAGGGTCTCTTGCTAGGTGCTAGCATGATAACTGTTAGCATGTTAGCATTTAAGCTAATTTACTCACGTTTAAAGGCAAATACACACATGGCATGATATAGGGAGGTTGAAGGACAACCTTGGCACTTTGTAAACTTGAAACTCTCTTGCTAGGTGCTAGCATGTTAGCCGTTAGCGTGTTAGCATTTAAGCTAATTTACTCATGTCTAAATGCAAATACACACATGGCATGGTGTAGGGATGTTACAGGACAACCTTGGCACTTTCGAAAGTTGAGGTTCTCTTGCTAGGTGCTAGCATGATAACTGTTAGCATGTTAGCATTTTAGCTAATTTACTCATGTCTAAAGGAAAATACACACATGGCATGATGTGGGGACACTGTAGGACTGCCCCAAACTTTTCAGGACCTGAGGCTGTTTTGCTACGTGTTAGCACGGTAGCCCTTAGCATGTTAGCCTTTTAGCTAATTTACTCAAGTTTAAAGGCAAATACACACTTGGCATGATGTGGGGACACTATGGGACTGCATCAACCTTTTCCGTACTTGAGGCTTTCTTGCTAGGTGCTACCGCGGTAGCCGTTGGCGCACCGGGCCCGAGGTTCACAGCACAGGTGGCCAGTCCATCAAAATTTCCGCGGGAATTTTCTAGTTATGGACTGGCTCAGTAGCCAGCCCATAGACTGCTACTTGCAGTAGCAGTCTATGGGCTGGCTACTGAGCCAGCCCATATTGTTATTGCTTGTGGTGTTTAGTTATTTTTCTTCTTATTATATCTTAATCTTCCCATTTTTGCGCGCGTAATGCGGCCAAAACCGCAAGAAGGACCCCCACACATGTTACACCGTCGGAATCGTGACGCTCGGGACTACAGCGGTATTTATTTTTTGGAACGTTTCGTGTAACCATGGCGACGCTATTCGCGATAGAAAAAAAAATCGGCCACTAGATTAGGTACACCATTCTATTTTTAGAACAGCCGCATTCCAGAGAAAACGAGAATTTACAGACTTTTCACAGCCTTGTAGCTCAGCCATACGGCCACGTAGAAACGTGATTGATGGCTCATTTTTTAGATAAACTTCTGAACTCTCTCTGTGGCTAAATGCTAATTGCTAGCATGTTAGCATGTTAGCATTTAAGCTAATTTACTCACGTTTAAAGGCAAATACACACATGGCATGATGTAGGGAGGTTATAGGACGACCTTGGCACTTTCTAAACTTGAGGCTCTCTTGCTAGGTGCTAGCATGATAACTGTTAGCATGTTAGCATTTAAGCTAATTTACTCACGTTTAAAGGCAAATACACACATGCATGATATAGGGAGGTTATAGGACAACCTTGGAACTTTCTAAACTTGAAACTCTCTTGCTAGGTGATAGCATGTTAGCCGTTAGCATGTTAGCATTTAAGCTAATTTACTCATGTCTAAAGGCAAATACACACATGGCATGATGTAGGGATGTTATAGGACAACCTTGGCACTTTCTAAACTTGGGACTCTCTTGCTAGGTGCTAGCATGATGACTGTTAGCATGTTAACATTTAAGCTAATTTACTCACATTGAAGGCAAACACACACATGGCATGATATAGGGAGGTTATAGGACAACCTTGGCACTTTCTAAACTTGAGGCTCTCTTGCTAGGTGCTAGCATGGTAGCCGTTAGCATATTATCATTTAAGCTAATTTACTCATGTCTAAAGGCAAATACACACATGGCATGATGTCGGGGGGTTATAGGACAACCTTGGCACTTTCTAAACTTGAGGCGCTCTTGCTAGGTGCTAGCATGATAACTGTTAGCATGTTAACATTTAAGCTAATTTACTCACGTTTAAAGGCAAATACACACATGGCATGATATAGGGAGGTTATAGGACAACCTTGGCACTTTCTGAACTTGAAACCCTCTTGCTAGGTGCTAGCATGGCAGCCGTTAGCATGTTAGCATTTTAACATTTAAGCTAATTTACTCATGTCTAAAGGCAAATACACACATGGCATGATGTCGGGAGGTTATAGGACAACCTTGGCGCTTTCTAAACTTGAGGCTCTCTTGCTAGGTGCTAGCATGATAACTGTTAGCATGTTAGCATCTAAGCTAATTTACTCACGTTTAAAGGCAAATACACACATGGCATGATGTAGGGAGGTTATAGGACAACCTTGGCACTTTGTAAACTTGAAACCCTCTTGCTAGGTGCTAGCATGGTAGCCGTTAGCATGTTTGCATCTAAGCTAATTTACTCATGTCTTCAGGCTAATACACACATGGCATGGTGTAGGGAGGTTATAGGACAACCTTGGCGCTTTCTAAACTTGAGGCTCTCTTTCTAGGTGCTAGCATGATAACTGTTAGCATGTTAGCATCTAAGCTAATTTACTCACGTTTAAAGGCAAATACACACATGGCATGATATAGGGAGGTTTTAGGACAACCTTGGCACTTTGTAAACTTGAAACCCTCTTGCTAGGTGCTAGCATGGTAGCCGTTAGCATGTTAGCATTTCAGCTAATTTATTCATGTCTAAAGGCAAATACACACATGGCATGATGTAGGGAGGTTATAGGACAACCTTGACACTTTCTCAACTTGATGCTCTCTTGCTAGGTGCTAGCATGCTAGCCGTTAGCATGTTAGCATTTAAGCTAATTTACTCATGTCTTCAGGCAAATACACATATGGCATGGTGTAAGGAGGTTATAGGACAACCTTGGCACTTTCTAAACTTGAGGCTCTCTTGCTAGGTGCTAGCATAATGATTGTTAGCATGTTAGCATTTAAGCTAATTTACTCACGTTTAAAGGCAAATACACACATGACATGATGTGGGGAGGTTATAGGACAACCTTGGCACTTTCTCAACTTGATGCTCTCTTGCTAGGTGCTAGCATGGTAGCCGTTAGCATGTTAGCATTTAAGCTAATTTACTCATGTCTAAAGGCAAATACACACATGGCATGATGTAGGGAGGTTATAGGACAACCTTGGCACTTTCTAAACTTGATGCTCTCTTGCTAGGTGCTAGCATGGTAGCCGTTAGCATGTTAGCATTTAAGCTAATTTACTCATGTCTAAAGGCAAATACACACATGGCATGATGTAGGGAGGTTATAGGACAACCTTGGCACTTTCTAAACTTGAGGCTCTCTTGCTAGGTGCTAGCATAATGATTGTTAGCATGTTAGCATTTCAGCTAATTTACTCACGTTTAAAGGCAAATACACACATGGCATGATGTAGGGAGGCGATAGGACAACCTTGGCACTTTCTAAACTTGGGACTCTCTTGCTAGGTGCTAGCATGATGACTGTTAGCATGTTAGCATTTAAGGTAATTTGCTCACGTTTAAAGGCAAATACACACATGCATGATGCAGGGACGTCATAGGACATCCTTGGCAGTTTCTAAACTTAAGGCTGTCTTGCTAGGTGCTAGCATGTTAGCATTTAAGCTAATTTATTCATGTCTAAAGGCAAATACACACATGGCATGATGTAGGGAGGTTATAGGACAACCTTGGCACTTTCTAAACTTGAGGCTCTCTTGCTAGGTGCTAGCATGATAACTGTTAGCATGTTAGCATTTAAGCTAATTTACTCACGTTTAAAGGCAAATACACACATGGCATGATGTAGGGAGGGTATAAGACAACCTTGGCACTTTCTAAACTTGAGGCTCTCTTGCTAGGTGCTAGCATAATGATTGTTAGCATGTTACCATTTAAGCTAATTTACTCAAGTTTAAAGGCAATTACACACTTGGCATGATGTGGGGACACTATGGGACTGCATCAACTTTTTCCATACTTGAGGCTTTCTTGCTAGGTGCTACCGCGGTAGCCGTTGGCGCACCGGGCCCGAGGTTCACAGCACAGGTGGCCAGTCCATCAAAATTTCCGCGGGAATTTTCTAGTTATTCTTATATCTTAATCTTCCACTTTTTGTGCGCGTAATGCGGCCAAAACCGCAAGAAGGACCCCCACACATGTTACACCGCCGGAAACGTGGCGCTCGGGACTACAGCGGTATTTAATTTTTGGAAAGTTTCGTGTAACCATGGCGACGCTATTCGCGATAGAAAAAAAAATCGGCCACTAGATTAGGTACACCATTCTATTTTTAGAACAGCCGCATTCCAGAGAAAACGAGAATTTACAGACTTTTCACAGCCTTGTAGCTCAGCCATACGGCCACGTAGAAACGTGATTGATGGCTCATTTTTTAGATAAACTTCTGAACTCTCTCTGTGGCTAAATGCTAATTGCTAGCATGTTAGCATGTTAGCATTTAAGCTAATTTACTCATGTTTAAAGGCAAATACACCCATGGCATGATGCAGGGAGGTTCTAGGACAACCTTGGAAGTTTCTAAACTTGAGGCTCTCTTGCTAGGTGCTAGCATGGACCCGTTAGCATGTTAGCATTTAAGCTAATTTACTCACGTTTAAAGGCAATTGCACACATGGCATGATGTAGGGAGGTTATAGGACAACCTTGGCACTTTCTCAACTTGATGCTCTCTTGCTAGGTGCTAGCATGTTAGCCGTTAGCATGTTAGCATTTAAGCTAAGTTGCTCATGTTTAAAGGCAAATACACACATGGCATGATGTAGGGAGGTTATAGGACAACCTTGGCACTTTCTCAACTTGATGCTCTCTTGCTAGGTGCTAGCATGGTAGCCGTTAGCATGTTAGCATTTAAGCTAATTTACTCATGTCTTCAGGCAAATACACATATGGCATGGTGTAGGGAGGTTATAGGACAACCTTGGCAGTTTCTAAACTCCAGGCCCTCTTGCTAGGTGCTAGCAGGGTAGCCGTTAGCATGTTAGCATTTAAGCTAATTTACTCATGTCTAAGGGATAATACGCACATGGCATGATTTAGGGAGGTTACAGGACAACCCAGGCACTTTCTTAACTTGAGGCTCTCTTGCTAGGTGCTAGCATGATGACTGTTAGCATGTTAGCATTTAAGCTAATTTACTCATGTCTAAAGAATAATACACACATGGCATGATTTAGGAATGTTATAGGACAACCTTGGCAATTTCTAAACTTGGGACTCTCTTGCTAGGTGCTAGGTGCTAGCATGATGACTGTTAGCATGTTAGCATTTAAGCTAATTTACTCACGTTTAAAGGCAAATACACACATGGCATGATATAGGACAACCTTGGCACTTTCTAAACTTGAAACCCTCTTGCTAGGTGCTAGCATGGTAGCCATTAGCATGTTAGCATTTAAGCTAATTTACTCATGTCTAAAGGCAAATACACACATGGCATGATGTAGGGAGGTTATAGGACAACCTTGGCACTTTCTCAACTTGATGCTCTCTTGCTAGGTGCTAGCATGGTAGCCGTTAGCATGTTAGCATTTAAGCTAATTTACTCATGTCTTCAGGCAAATACACATATGGCATGATGTAGGGAGGTTATAGGACAACCTTGGCACTTTCTAAACTTGGGACTCTCTTGCTAGGTGCTAGCATGATGACTGCTAGCATGTTAGCATTTAAGCTAATTTGCTCATGTTTAAAGGCAAATACACACATGGCATGATGTAGGGAGGTTATAGGACAACCTTGGCACTTTCTCAACTTGATGCTCTCTTGCTAGGTGCTAGCATGGTAGCCGTTAGCATGTTAGCATTTAAGCTAATTTACTCGTCTTCAGGCAAATACACATATGGCATGGTGTAGGGAGGTGATAGGACAACCTTGGCACTTTCTAAACTTGGGACTCTCTTGCTAGGTGCTAGCATGATGACTGTTACCATGTTAGCATTTAAGCTAATTTGCTCATGTTTAAAGGCAAATACACACATGCATGATGCAGGGACGTTATAGGACATCCTTGGCAGTTTCTAAACTTGAGGCTGTCTTGCTAGGTGCTAGCATGTTAACCGTTAGCATGTTAGCATTTAAGCTAATTTGCTCATGTTTAAAGGCAAATACACACATGGCATGATGTAGGGAGGTTATAGGACAACCTTGGCAGTTTCTAAACTCCAGGCCCTCTTGCTAGGTGCTAGCATGATGACTGTTAGCATGTTAGCATTTAAGCTAATTTACTCATGTCTAAAGAATAATACACACATGGCATGATTTAGGAATGTTATAGGACAACCTTGGCACTTTCTAAACTTGAAACCCTCTTGCTAGGTGCTAGCATGGTAGCCGTTAGCATGTTAGCATTTAAGCTAATTTACTCATGTCTAAAGGCAAATACACACATGGCATGATGTAAGGAGGTTATAGGACAACCTTGGCACTTTCTAAACTTGAGGCTCTCTTGCTAGGTGCTAGCATGATAACTGTTAGCATGTTAGCATTTAAGCTAATTTACTCATGTTTAAAGGCAAATACACTAATGGCATGATGCAGGGAGGTTATAAGACAACCTTGGCAGTTTCTAAACTTCAAGCCCTCTTGCTAGGTGCTAGCAGGGTAGCCGTTAGCATGTTAGCATTTAAGCTAATTTACTCATGTCTAAAGCATAATATACACATGGCATGATTTAGGGAGGTTACAGGACAACCCAGGCACTTTCTTAACTTGAGGCTCTCTTGCTAGGTGCTAGCATGATGACTGTTAGCATGTTAGCATTTAAGCTAATTTACTCATGTCTAAAGGATAATACACACATGGCATGATTTAGGAAGGTTATAGGACAACCTTGGCACTTTCTAAACTTGAGGCTCTCTTGCTAGGTGCTAGCATGATAACTGTTAGCATGTTAGCATTTAAGCTAATTTACTCACGTTTAAAGGCAAATACACACATGGCATGATATAGGGAGGTTATAGGACAACCTTGGCACTTTCTAAACTTGAAACCCTCTTGCTAGGTGCTAGCATGGTAGCCGTTAGCATGTTAGCATTTAAGCTAATTTACTCATGTCTAAAGGCAAATACACACATGGCATGATGTAGGGAGGTTATAGGACAACCTTGGCACTTTCTAAACTTCAGGCTCTCTTGCTAGGTGCTAGCATGATGACTGTTAGCATGTTTGCATTTTAGCTAATTTACTCATGTCTAAAGGAAAATACACACATGGCATGATGTGGGGACACTGTAAGACTGCCCCAAACTTTTCAGGACCTGAGGCTGTTTTGCTACATGTTAGCACGGTAGCCGTTAGCATTTTAGCTAATTTACTCATGTTTAAAGGCAAATACACACTTGGCATGATGTGGGGACACTATGGGACTGCATCAACCTTTTCCGTACTTGAGGCTTTCTTGCTAGGTGCTACCGCGGTAGCCGTTGGCCCACCGGGCCCGCGGTTCACAGCACAGGTGGCCAGTCCATCAAAATTTCCGCGGGAATTTTCTAGTTATGGACTGGCTCAGTAGCCAGCCCATAGACTGCTACTTGCAGTAGCAGTTGCAGTAGCAGTCTATGGGCTGGCTACTGAGCCAGCCCATATTGTTATTGCTGTTTAGTTATTATTCCGTATATCTTAATCTTCCACTTTTTGCGCGCGTAATGCGGCCAAAACCGCAAGAAGGACCCCCACACATGTTACACCGCCGGAAACGTGGCGCTCGGGACTACAGCGGTATTTAATTTTTGGAAAGTTTTGTGTAACCATGGCGACGCTATTAACGAAAACGTTAAAAAATGGGCCACTTGATTAGGGAATCGCTGTTCTATTTTTAGAACAGCACATAGAAAACGAGAATTTACAGACTTTTCACAGCCTTGTAGCTCAGCCATACGGCCACGTAGAAACGTGATTGATGGCTCATTTTTGAGATAAACGTCTGAACTCTCTCTGTGGCTAAATGCTAATTGCTAGCATGTTAGCATGTTAGCATTTAAGCTAATTTACTCATGTCTAAAGGCAAATACACACATGGCATGATGTAGGGAGGTCATAGGACAACCTTGGCAGTTTCTAAACTTGAGGCTCTCTTGCTAGGTGCTAGCATGTTAGCTGTTAGCATGTTAGCATTTAAGCTAATTTACTCATGTTTAAAGGCAAATACACCCATGGCATGATGCAGGGAGGTTCTAGGACAACCTTGGCAGTTTCTAAACTTGAGGCTCTCTTGCTAGGTGCTAGCATGGACCCGTTAGCATGTTAGCATTTAAGCTAATTTACTCATGTCTTCAGGCAAATACACATATGGCATGGTGTAGGGAGGTTATAGGACAACCTTGGCACTTTCTAAACTTGAGGCTGTCTTGCTAGGTGCTAGCATAATGATTGTTAGCATGTTAGCATTTAAGCTAATTTACTCACGTTTAAAGGCAAATATACACATGACATGATGTGGGGAGGTTATAGGACAACCTTGGTAGTTTCTAAACTTGAGGCTGTCTTGCTAGGTGCTAGCATGTTAGCCGTTAGCATGTTAGCATTTAAGCTAATTTACTCATGTCTAAAGGCAAATACACACATGGCATGATGTAGGGATGTTATAGGACAACCTTGGCACTTTCTAAACTTGGGACTCTCTTGCTAGGTGCTAGCATGATGACTGTTAGCATGTTAGCATTTAAGCTAATTTGCTCATGTTTAAAGGCAAATACACATATGCATGATGCAGGGACGTTATAGGACATCCTTGGCAGTTTCTAAACTTGAGGCTGTCTTGCTAGGTGCTAGCATGATAGCCGTTAGCATGTTAGCATTTAAGCTAATTTACTCATGTCTAAAGGCAAATACACACATGGCATGATGTAGGGAGGTTATAGGACAACCTTGGCACTTTCTAAACTTGAGGGTCTCTTGCTAGGTGCTAGCATGATAACTGTTAGCATGTTAGCATTTAAGCTAATTTACTCACGTTTAAAGGCATATACACACATGGCATGATATAGGGAGGTTGAAGGACAACCTTGGCACTTTGTAAACTTGAAACTCTCTTGCTAGGTGATAGCATGTTAGCCGTTAGCATGTTAGCATTTAAGCTAATTTACTCATGTCTTCAGACAAATACACACATGGCATGGTGTAGGGAGGTTATAGGACAACCTTGGCGCTTTCTAAACTTGAGGCTCTCTTGCTAGGTGCTAGCATGATAACTGTTAGCATGTTAGCATCTAAGCTAATTTACTCACGTTTAAAGGCAAATACACACATGGCATGATATAGGGAGGTTATAGGACAACCTTGGCACTTTGTAAACTTGAAACCCTCTTGCTAGGTGCTAGCATGGTAGCCGTTAGCATGTTAGCATTTAAGCTAATTTACTCATGTCTAAAGGCAAATACACACATGGCATGATGTAGGGAGGCTATAGGACAACCTTGGCACTTTCTCAACTTGATGCTCTCGTGCTAGGTGCTAGCGTGGTAGCCGTTAGCATGTTAACATTTAAGCTAATTTACTCATGTCTAAAGGCAAATACACACATGGCATGATGTAGGTAGGTTATAGGACAACCTTGGCACTTTCTAAACTTGAGGCTCTCTTGCTAGGTGCTAGCATAATGATTGTTAGCATGTTAGCATTTAAGCTAATTTACTCACGTTTAAAGGCAAATACACACATGGCATGATGTAGGGAGGTGATAGGACAACCTTGGCACTTTCTAAACTTGGGACTCTCTTGCTAGGTGCTAGCATGATGACTGTTAGCATGTTAGCATTTAAGCTAATTTGCTCACGTTTAAAGGCAAATACACACATGCATGATGCAGGGACATCATAGGACATCCTTGGCAGTTTCTAAACTTAAGGCTGTCTTGCTAGGTGTTAGCATGTTAGCATTTAAGCTAATTTACTCATGTTTAAAGGCAAATACACACATGGCATGATGTAGGGAGGTTATAGGACAACCTTGGCACTTTCTAAACTTGAGGCTGTCTTGCTAGGTGCTAGCATGTTAGCCGTTAGCATGTTAGCATTTAAGCTAATTTACTCATGTCTAAAGGCAAATACACACATGGCATGATGTAGGGAGGTTATAGGACAACCTTGGCACTTTCTAAACTTGAGGGTCTCTTGCTAGGTGCTAGCATGATAACTGTTAGCATGTTAGCATTTAAGCTAGTTTACTCACGTTTAAAGGCAAATACACACATGGCATGATGTAGGGAGGTTGAAGGACAACTTTGGCACTTTGTAAACTTGAAACTCTCTTGCTAGGTGCTAGCATGTTAGCAGTTAGCATGTTAGCATTTAAGCTAATTTACTCATGTCTAAAGGCAAATACACACATGGCATGATGTGGGGAGGTTATAGGACAACCTTGGCACTTTCTACACTTGGGACTCTCTTGCTAGGTGATAGCATTATGACTGTTAGCGTGTTAGCATTTAAGCTAATTTGCTCATGTCTAAAGGCAAATACACACATGGCATGATGTCGGGAGGTTATAGGACAACCTTGGCACTTTCTCAACTTGAGGCTCTCTTGCTAGGTGCTATTATGGTAGCCGTTAGCATGTTAGCATTTAAGGTAATTTACTCATGTCTAAAGGCAAATACACACATGGCATGATGTCGGGAGGTTATAGGACAACCTTGGCACTTTTTAAACTTGAGGCTCTCTTGCTAGGTGCTAGCATAATGATTGTTAGCATGTTAGCATTTAAGCTAATTTACTCAAGTTTAAAGGCAATTACACACTTGGCATGATGTGGGGACACTATGGGACTGCATCAACTTTTTCCGTACTTGAGGCTTTCTTGCTAGGTGCTACCGCGGTAGCCGTTGGCGCACCGGGCCCGAGGTTCACAGCACAGGTGGCCAGTCCATCAAAATTTCCGCGGGAATTTTCTAGTTATTCTTATATCTTAATCTTCCACTTTTTGTGCGCGTAATGCGGCCGAAACCACAAGAAGGACCCCCACACATGTTACACCGCCGGAAACGTGGCGCTCGGGACTACAGCGGTATTTATTTTTTGGAACGGTTTGTGTAACCATGGCGACGGTATTCGCGATAGAAAAAACAATCCGCCACTATATTAGGGACACCCTATTCTATTTTTAGAACAGCTCATGCCAGTGAAAAAGCGAGAATTTACAGACTTTTTCACAGCCTTTTAGCTCAGCCATACGGCCACGTAGAAACGTGATTGACGGCTCATTTTTGAGATAAACTTCTGAACTCTCTCTGTGGCTAAATGCTAATTGCTAGCATGTTACCATTTAAGCTAATTTACTCATGTCTTCAGGCAAATACACACATGGCATGATGTAGGGAGGTTATAGGACAACCTTGGTAGTTTCTAAACTTGAGGCTGTCTTGCTAGGTGCTAGCATGTTAGCCGTTAGCATGTTAACATTTAAGCTAATTTGCTCATGTTTAAAGGCAAATACACACATGCATGATGCAGGGACGTTATAGGACATCCTTGGCAGTTTCTAAACTTGAGGCTCTCTTGCTAGGTGCTAGCATGGTAGCCGTTAGCATGTTAGCATTTAAGCTAATTTACTCATGTCTTCAGGCAAATACACACATGGCATGATATAGGGAGGTTATAGGACAACCTTGGCACTTTCTAAACTTGAGGCTCTCTTGCTAGGTGCTAGCATAATGACTGTTAGCATGTTAGCATTTAAGCTAATTTACTCACGTTTAAAGGCAAATACACACATGGCATGATATAGGGAGGTTGAAGGACAACCTTGGCACTTTGTAAACTTGAAACTCTCTTGCTAGGTGCTAGCATTTTAGCCGTTAGCATGTTAGCATTTAAGCTAATTTACTCATGTCTAAAGGCAAATACACACATGACATGATGTAGGGAGGTTATAGGACAACCTTGGCACTTTCTAAACTTGAGGGTCTCTTGCTAGGTGCTAGCATGATGACTGTTAGCATGTTAGCATTTAAGCTAATTTGCTCATGTTTAAAGGCAAATACACACATGCATGATGCAGGGACGTTATAGGACATCCTTGGCACTTTCTAAACTTGACGCTCTCTTGCTAGGTGCTACCATGATAACTGTTAGCATGTTAGCATTTAAGCCAATTTACTCACGTTTAAAGGCAAATACACACATGGCATGATGTAGGGAGGTTATAGGACAACCTTGGCACTTTCTAAACTTGAGGCTCTCTTGCTAGGTGCTAGCATAATGATTGTTAGCATGTTAGCATTTAAGCTAATTTACTCAAGTTTAAAGGCAATTACACACATGCATGATGCAGGGACGTTATAGGACAACCTTGGCAGTTTCTAAACTTGAGGCCCTCTTGCTAGGTGCTAGCATGGTAGCCGTTAGCATGTTAGCATTTAAGCTAATTTACTCATGTCTACAAGGAAATGCACACATGACATGATGTAGGGAGGTTATAAGACAACCTTGGCACTTTCTAAGCTTGAGGCCCTCTTGCTAGGTGGTAGCATGGTAGCCGTTAGCACGTTAGCATTTAAGCTAATTTACTCATGTCTAAAGGCAAATACACACATGGCATGATGTCGGGAGGTTATTGGACAACCTTGGCACTTTGTAAACTTGAAACCCTCTTGCTAGGTGCTAGCATGTTAGATGTTAGCATGTTAGCATTTAAGCTAATTTACTCATATCTAAAGGCAAATACACACATGGCATGATGTCGGGAGGTTATAGGACAACCTTGGCACTTTTTAAACTTGAGGCTCTCTTGCTAGGTGCTAGCATGATAACTGTTAGCATGTTAAGATTTAAGCTAATTTACTCATGCCTAAAGGCTACTAAGCACATGTCATGATGTGGGGAGGTTATAGGACAACCTTGGTTCTTTCTAAACTTGAGGCCCTCTTGCTAGGTGCTAGCATGATAACTGTTAGCATGTTAGCATTTTAGCTAATTTACTCATGTCTAAAGGAAAATACACACATGGCATGATGTGGGGATACTGTAGGACTGACCCAAACTTTTCAGGAAATGAGGCTGTTTTGCTACGTGTTAGCACGGTAGCCGTTAGCATGTTAGCATTTTAGCTAATTTACTCAAGTTTAAAGGCAAATACACACTTGGCATGATGTGGGGACACTATGGGACTGCATCAACCTTTTCCGTACTTGAGGCTTTCTTGCTAGGTGCTACCGCGGTAGCCGTTGGCGCACCGGGCCCGAGGTTCACAGCACAGGTGGCCAGTCCATCAAAATTTCCGCGGGAATTTTCTAGTTATTATTATTAGGGCTCGAGCACTGACCAGTGCGAAAGCCCTATTGTAATCGTAATGTTTATTAGGGCTCGAGCACTGACCAGTGCGAAAGCCCTATTGTAATCGTAATGTTTATTATTATTATTAGGGCTCGAGCACTGACCAGTGCGAAAGCCCTATTGTAATCGTAATGTTTATTAGGGCTCGAGCACTGACCAGTGCGAAAGCCCTATTGTAATCGTAATGTTTATTATTAGGGCTCGAGCACTGACCAGTGCGAAAGCCCTATTGTAATCGTAATGTTTATTATTATTATTATTATTATTCTCCCGAAATGATCGCATTTTTGGGGGCCTTAACATGCCCCAAAACTCACCAATTTTTGCAGGCGCGTCAGAAATGCCTTAACATGCCCCAAAACTCACCAATTTTTGCAGGCGCGTCAGGTCTGGCGAAAAATTTGATATTTTAGGGGTCCCAAATATCATGTTCCAAATTTGGCTCTCTAGCGCCACCTTTTAATTTGGAAAAAATTGGCCCCCGCCACCAGTTTAACCTATCGTCACAAAACTTGGCGGAGACGTCTATTGTGACAGGACGGACCAAAAAGTCTCAAGAACCCATATTGTAAAACGAACAGGAAGTCGGCCATTTTGGATGGCGGCGGCCTTTTTCGGGCCAGAAGTTGGGGTCGTATCTCGACGAACTCCTCCTAGGGGGTTTGACCGAATGAGTCCGTTGTTGCATCAACGGACACTAGACGGATGGCCTACGTTAAATTGCGAAGGATTTTGGGATATTCCGTACGATCTGGGCGTGGCACGCCCCCAAATTTTGCCCTTTTTCATCTGTCCGGGCCTTGCACGCTGAGCGTAACTGTAGACGTGAATAACTTGGCTCCACGTGGTCAGATCTTCATCATTCTTGGTACATGTGATCATGTTCCCGCCCCGAAGGTCCCCGTAGGTCACTTCCTGATTTCGTCGCAGCGCCACCTATTGGCGACAGGCTAAAGGCGTGTCATCTACATGAGGCCTTTTCTGGCAGGAGATTCATCAGATGAACACCGAGGTCACAAGGTCACTGCCTGACAGCCTGGTGAAGCCTGTTGATGGACCATGATGCAGGAAAAGCGCACGTGGTGGGCGTGGCCTGGCGGCGAATGCTCAGGCCTCGCCGTTTACAAAGAAAGGGTCATCATTCGCCCGCAGAAGATCGCATGTGCTTGAAAACTCATAAGGGGGGGCAGATTCCAGGCCCGAGGGCCCTGGTGGGGCCCCCATTTGAAACCAAGCCAAATTGACTCACTAGCGCCACCTACAAGTTTTAAAATAATTATCCCTCGCCTCCTGTTGCACGTATGGGCATGATTTTCGGAGGAGACATCACTCGTGACAGGACGCACAAAAAAGTCTCAAGAACCCATGTTCAAAAACCAACAGGAAGTCGGCCATTTTAGGTGGCGGCGGCCATTTGGGGGAGGATGTAGGGGTCGTATCTCGACGAACTCCTCCTAGGGGGTTTGACCGAATGAGTCCGTTGTAGCATCAACGGACACTAGACGGATGGCCCACGTTAAATTGCGAAGGATTTTGGGCTGCTCCGTAGGATGTGGGCGTGGCACGCCACCAAACTTTTACCTTTTCATATCTGGTCCTGCCTGGTGTCTGGCCTTGCCTTGAAGCAATGTACATCAAAGTCAATACACAGTTTGACTGACAGACTGATGATGTCAGTCGATGGACTATGATGTGTGTAAGGCACATGTGGTGGGCGTGGCCACGGCGCATGGTCAGCCTTCGCCATTGACCATCGAAGGCTCATATTTTGCCCGCAGAAGGTCACAGGCTGCTGAAATCTTACACGTAAGGTCATAATCCAGGCCTGAGCGCCCTGGTGGTGCTCCCATGTGACACCAATCTAAATTGACACACTAGCGCCACCTAGAAGTTTCAATTCATTATCCCTCGCCACCCGTTGCACGTATCACTATGATTTTCGGTGGAGACGTCTATCATGACAGGACGCACCTAACGCTCCAGAACCCATTTTCAAAACACAGCGCCACCAACTGGTGGAAATGTATATCTGCCGTAACTTCCTGATTCATGGTCAGATTGTCTTGAATTTTTTTTTGGTGTTGTAGGAGCTATTTATTGGTGTGTTCCTAGGTTTTTGATATCTGTTGATTTATTTTTTGTTGTTGTTGTTTTGTTTGGATTCCTTGATGGTATTTTCTTGTTGGTTATTTATTTATTTTGTTTGTCTATCATATTTTGTTGGGGTTAATTAGTAGTTGATTTGTGGGTTTGTTTCATTGGATGGCACACTGGGCACCTGCTATATATTTAGGTAGGCGGTGCTCACAGGACCAGCATGCACCGGGGTGGGCCTATGGTTTTGTACCAGAGCAAGAGAGGCAATAGGAAAAGGCCCTTGTTCCTTTTTTATTTGTTTGCTTGCTTGGTAATAAAAGGAAAGAAGAAACGGAACAGGATTGTTTGGACTGACTCTTTTGCCTGCGTGAAACAAAACCCATGGTGCATCAGTGGCCGTTTGATTAGAAGTTAGGTTTATTATTTTAGAGAAGGACAAATAGCCACTACAAAAAGTACAAAACCCGCCCTTGGATAAAGAAAAGAACCCATCAATAATGGACTCGTTGGACTCTTTTGGACCTTGGATGAACGAAGCTCACGAATTGTTTTATTCATCTCCCATCTGAAATCGTGTCAGCTTCAAACTACGCCTGGCCCACACCAGCGACACACTCAGCTTGGCCATCAGAAACTGGTATGTGTTACTGCAAAAGCTGCATTGGAAAACGGTGATAACTCTGAGTTAAGTCGGCTATTAAGCGCTACTTTACGCAGAAGTGCTGGCGTATTTCATTCATTAAATCTACAACTCCAGTGCGCATCTATGCTTGCAAGAGTGGCTGTGCTGCCAGTGAGGATTATATTTGGCCTTTTACCCCCTCGCCTTCTGAATTAAATGGAATGGTTGACGGACTATATGATTAAAGATGTCTGATGTTAATACAGGGTCTCAGAACGATGTTGAAATACCAGCAACAAAAAGGAATATTAAATGGACATCGAAAGGATTGAGTTTTTACATAAAAACGTGTCAAGACAAAAGGAGTGTCAAATGTAGACAAGCCAAAGGGTATATGGAAAAAATCCGTGAGTTGATGGAATCAAACGAAAACGTGAAAACAGTTAATTCTGAACTTTGTAAGTTTATTGGTTGTTATCAAGACGCCCATGACGTGCATGAATCGTTCATGGATTTACCTTTACCAGAAGATGAAGCTGCAAAGCAAACGGGTTATTTTCAAGCAAAAATGACAATGTACTGTGATTTTACCGACAAGGTAAAGGCATGGTTAATTGAAGCCGGAAATCCATATGTGCAGCCGAATAAAGAATGTCCTGATCAAGATGTTGCAGATTTGGAGGAAATAAATCCTGAAGACAGTGCTTCTAACATATCACGTGCAAAATCAAAGTCTTCCAAGCATTCACAGGTATCACGCATTTCTTCTACAACATCTGCACGCATAAAAGCTGAAGCGGATAAAGCGGCACTAATGGAGCGTGTTGCCGCGCTGAAAAGGAAACATCTAATTGAAGCTCAGGAGGAACAGTTAAGGAAGCAAAATGAGCAGCAGGAACTCGAAACAGAATTGGCAGCAACAACTGCAAAACTTCATGTATTGGAAATCAACTCATCTCAATGTGGTTCAAATCGATCCGATGGCATGAACTCTTATTTTGAAAGGAACTGTCAAAGCACAAGTAAAGTCAACCCAGATGCCGACACATTCCTGCCGAATAAAAAGGATGCAAAGGACAACGTTTTGATGCCTTATTCTATATCTCAACCACAGGTTGTTGGTTCCAAACAAAGGTCACATACCCAAAGGAATGAAATGTTAATTAATGCTGAGGTTCCAACTCAAGCTGCGCAAAGAAGGAATGAAACTCAAACTCATCCAACTGACATTACCACCATAATGCAAAGACAAAATGACATCACTTCCCTCCTGGTGCAGCAGAATCTATCCTCGGCCCTTCCATCTAGAAATATCCCAGTGTTTGATGGAGACCCTTTTCAATACAGGTCTTTCATTAGAGCCTTTGAAAATGGAGTGGAGGAGAAGACGGCTAATTGGAACGATGGTTTGCACTTCCTTGAACAATACACCAGGGGGCAGCCAAGAGACCTAGTGCAAAGTTGTCAGCACTTACCTGCGGAGCAAGGATATTGCAGAGCCAAAAATCTTCTCGCCGAACACTTTGGAAATGAGCATAGAATTGCCACTGCTTATATGGAAAAAATTCTCAACTGGACACCTGTTAAAAGTGAGGATGTTAAAGCACTACAGTCATTCTCCCTTTTTCTTAGAGGATGCTCAAATCTGACAGAACAGTTTATGTATATGAAAGAGCTGGACTTACCATCTAACATGAGGAGCATCATTCTTAAACTGCCATACAAATTACGGGAAAAATGGAGGAATGTTGCTTGTGATTTGCTGGAGCGACGTGGTCAAAGAGCGGTATTCACTGATCTTGTCACCTTCATTGAAAGACAAGTCAAAATAGCCTCGGATCCACTTTTTGGCAACATTCAAGACTCGCAACGTACCAACTTCAAGGCTTCCAATAGTAATCACACAAACCAAAGGAAAAAGCAAAGCAGTTTTGCCACTAATGTCACTGAAGTACAAGATGGAGGTACATCTCAACATACAATAACTCAAGCCAAAGTACCTTTTGTGCAGAATTGTCTGTTTTGCTCTCAAAGCAGTCATTCCTTGGACAAGTGCTCACAGTTTGAAGTGAAAATACACCGGGATAAGATTACTTTTCTAAAGGAAAAGGGCATTTGTTTTGGTTGCCTGAAGCTAGGCCACACAAGCAAAGACTGTAGGAGTCGTTTGGATTGCAATGTGTGTCACCAAAAGCACCCGGGAGTCCTTCACATACACCGACAGGATACAGGCACATCCTCACCACAAAGGCCAAGTACTGTGAACCCTTCAAGTGTTTCTGCAAAGCTGTCTCAGACCTGTGGCCATATTGGGGCCGGTTGTGAAGATGACTCTGTCTTTTCTATTGTTGCAGTCAAGGTCAAGAGTCAGAAAAATAATCAAACTGTGCAAACATATGCCTTTTTGGATCCAGGAAGCTCAGGTACATTCTGCACAGATACTCTGGCAAGGAAATTGAACTTAAGAGGTAAAAAGGCAAGTATTCTGCTAAGAACAATGGGCCAAAGGAAAATAATAAATGCTCAGATTTTGTCAGGACTTGAAGTGTCTGGTATGGATGGGAATGACTTCATTGAGTTACCTGATGTTCTAACCCAAGGGACTATGCCTGTGTCTGCAGTAAATATCCCACGACAGGAGGATGTGGATCAATGGTCTTATCTGAAAGGTGTTAAGCTCCATGACATCGATGCCGACGTCGAATTACTTATCGGTACAGATGCCCCAAAGGTAATGGAGCCTTGGGAGCTGATAAACAGCCAGGATGAAGGGCCCTATGCAGTAAGGACCAGGATTGGTTGGGCCATTAATGGTCCACTGCGCGGTGGATCTGACGGTAGGGGTAAGAGTGTCTGTCCTACTGTAACAACAAACCGAATCTCTGTTGATCATCTGCAAGAAATGCTGGTTAAGCAATACAATCATGACTTTAATGAGAAATCATCAGAGGAGAAGATTGAAATGTCCAGAGAAGACATCAAGTTCATGGATCTTATGAACAATACCGCAAACTTAATAGAAGACCACTATTGCATCGACTTACCTTTCAGACAGGAAAATCCCATGATGCCAAACAATCGCTGTGTTGCAGAACAGCGCCTCCAGAGCCTGAAAAGAAAGTTCAATAAAAATGGACATTTTAAGGAGGAATATGTTGCATTCCTGAATGACATGATCAATAAAGAATATGCAGAAAGGGTACCTGATGACCAAATGAGACAAAGTGATGGAACGCTTTGGTACATCCCCCATCACGGTGTCCACCATTCAAGGAAAGGTAAACTGAGAGTTGTGTTTGACTGTGGAGCTGTGTATAAAGGAACATCTTTGAACAGCCAGCTCTTGCAGGGTCCCGATCTTACCAGCTCTCTCATTGGAGTCCTCCTCCGATTTCGGCAAGAACCTGTGGCAGTAATGGCAGACATCCAAGCCATGTTTCATCAAGTTCGTGTCTCAGTCAAGCATGTTGACTTTCTCCGCTTCCTCTGGTGGCCTCAGGGAGATACTGCACAGTCTCCAGTAGAACATCGAATGAAAGTACATCTGTTTGGGGCTGTATCATCACCAAGTTGCGCAAATTATGCTTTGCGGAGAACAGCAGATGATAATGCACAACATTTCTCTTCTGATGTAGTGAACACAGTCAAATGCAACTTTTATGTGGATGATTGTTTGAAATCCATGGCATCGGAAGAAGAGGCAGTGCAAATGGTAAAGGATTTGACTGCGCTTTGTAAGAAAGGAGGATTCAATCTTTCCAAGTGGATCAGCAACAGCCGCAAAGTGCTAATGTCAGTTGCAGAGGACAGCAGAGCAAAGGAGATCATGGACTTGGACTTGGATACAGACCAACTTCCAGTAGAGCGAGCACTGGGACTACAGTGGTGCATTGAATCTGACAAATTCAAATTCAGGACGTCTGCAAAAGAACAGCCACAGACCAGAAGAGGTATTCTGTCAGTGGTCAGCTCATTGTATGACCCTTTGGGATTTTTAGCTCCATTCATTTTACCAGCCAAGTTGCTTCTCCAGGAACTATGTCGGAGGAACCTGGGCTGGGATGAAGCCATAATGGAGTTCTCCCGTAAGAAATGGTCCAACTGGCTTGAAGATCTCCAAAAGGTAGCAGAGTTTGAGGTGGATCGCTGTTTCAAGCCCAGAGAATTTGGAGACCACGTCGTTGCACAGCTTCATCACTTTTCCGATGCAAGTGAGGTTGGATATGGAACAGCATCCTACTTGAGACTACAAACTAATGGTAAAGTTTATGTTTCATTTCTCTTGGGAAAAGGTAGAGTTGCTCCACTCAAGCAGATGACAATTCCTCGCTTGGAACTCGTAGCTGCAGTTCTTGCCGTTAGGGTTGCTAAGCTGCTGCAAAAGGAGTTGCAGCTTCAACTGAAGGAATCCGTTTTTTGGACTGACAGCACGACAGTCCTTAAATACATACGGAATGAAACCAGCCGATTCCACACCTTTGTGGCAAACAGAGCAGCTTACATCCGAGAAGCGGATGACCTTGAAGCACTCACTCCCAATCACATCCTGACGTTGAAAGGCAAACCTATCATGCCACCAGGACTATTTGACTCAAATGATCTGTACCTCAGAAAAAGGTGGAAACAAGTACAGTATATGGCGGAACTTTTCTGGAAAAGGTGGCTTTCTGAATACTTACCTTTGATGCAGGAGAGACAAAAGTGGACAAGGCCAAGAAGGAGTCTCACCACCGGAGACATCGTCCTTGTGGCAGATGCTGCGGCTCCAAGAGGATCATGGATGATGGGGAAAGTTTTGGATGTCAAATCGGATGCTAAGGGACTGGTGCGCTCTGTGCGTCTTCAAACAAAGACCAGCATCCTGGAGAGGCCAGTGACGAAGCTCTGCCTGCTATTGGAAGCAGCAGTTTAGCATCATTGACATTGACTCACTGACTCTCTCTCTTTCTATGGCTCTGTCTCTCTCTCTCTCTCTCTGTCTCTCTCTCTCTCTCTCTTGTCTTTGCAGGTACTTCAAAAGGAAGAGACTGATTTATGGTGTATTCCATAATTGTAGTTCAGCTAAAGGAATAGCTCCTTTTTGGGACGTAAAAGTAATTGTGGGTTCATACACAATTAGGGGCCAGAATGTAGGAGCTATTTATTGGTGTGTTCCTAGGTTTTTGATATCTGTTGATTTATTTTTTGTTGTTGTTGTTTTGTTTGGATTCCTTGATGGTATTTTCTTGTTGGTTATTTATTTATTTTGTTTGTCTATCATATTTTGTTGGGGTTAATTAGTAGTTGATTTGTGGGTTTGTTTCATTGGATGGCACACTGGGCACCTGCTATATATTTAGGTAGGCGGTGCTCACAGGACCAGCATGCACCGGGGTGGGCCTATGGTTTTTGTACCAGCGCAAGAGAGGCAACAGGAAAAGGCCCTTGTTCCTTTTTTATTCGTTTGCTTGCTTGGTAATAAAAGGAAAGAAGAAACGGAACAGGATTGTTTGGACAATGACTCTTTTGCCTGCGTGAAACAAAACCCATGGTGCATCAGTGGCCGTTTGATTATAAGTTACGTTTATTATTTTAGAGAAGGACAAATAGCCACTACAGGTGTGTTGGGTCAATCTCTGGTCTGTTATACTGTGTGTACATAGACTGTATAGCACCACCAATTGGTGGAAATGTATATCAGCTGTAACTTCCTTCCACATGGTCGGATCGGCCCCTAATTTTTTCTGGTGGTTTGGGGTACCGTCTGGTCTATGACTGTGTGTGTGTACATAGACTCTATAGCGCCACCAACTGGTGGAAATGTATATCAGCTGTAACTTCCTTCCACATGGTCGGATCAGTCCCAAATTTTTTCTGGTGGTTCGGGGTACCCTCTGGTCTATGACTGTGTGTATACATAGACTCTATAGCGCCACCAACTGGTGGAAATGTATATAGCCGTAACTTCCTTCCACATGGTCGGATCGTCTCTAATGTTTTTTTTGGTCGGTCCAGTCACCCTCCGCTCTTTGAATCTGCGTGTCCATAGACTCTATAGCGCCACCAACTGGTGGAAATGTATATCTGCCGTAACTTCCTCCCACATGGTCGGATCTGCCCGAATTTTTTTCTGGTGGTTCGGGGTACCCTCTGGTCTATGACAGTGTGTGTACTTACGCTATAGCGCCACCAACTGGTGGAAATGTATATCAGCCATAACTTCCGCACGGTCGGATCGGCACCTAATTTTTTCTGGTGGTTTGGGGTACCCTCTGGTCTATGATTGTGTGTGTACATAGACTGTATAGCGCCACCAACTGGTGGAAATGTATATCTGCCGTAACTTTCTCCCACATGGTCGGATCTGCCCGAATTTTTTTCTGGTGGTTCGGGGTATCCTCTGGTCTATGACAATGTGTGTACATACGCTATAGCGCCTCCAACTGGTGGAAATGTATATCAGCTGTAACTTCCATCTACATGGTCGGATCAGTCCCAAATTTTTTCTGGTGGTCTGGGGTACCCTCTGGTCTATGACTGTGTGTATACATAGACTCTATAGCGCCACCAACTGGTGGAAATGTATATAGCCGTAACTTCCTTCCACATGGTCGGATCGTCTCTAAATTTTTTTTGGTCGGTCGGGTCACCCTCCACTCTTTGAATCTGCGTGTCCATAGACTCTATGGCGCCACCAACTGGTGGAATTGTATATCTGCCGTAACTTCCTCCCACATGGTCGGATCTGCCCGAATTTTTTTCTGGTGGTTCGGGGTACCCTCTGGTCTATGACAGTGTGTGTACATACGCTATAGCACCTCCAACTGGTGGAAATGTATATCAGCCGTAACTTCCTTCCGCACCGTCGGATCCGCACCTAATTTTTTCTGGTGGTTCGGGGTACCCTCCGGTCCGTTACCATGTGGGCGCATAGACTGTATAGCGCCACCAACAGGCGGAAACGTATATCCGCCACAAGTACCTACCGCACGGTCCGATCGTTGCGAATTTTTTTATGGCGGTTCGGGACGTCGGACGGGACTTGACCGCGCACCCGCCTCGCCGCCGGCGTCGCCCCCTCCTGGCGGAAATTTGTAAATGCCGTAAATCCCTTACCGCTTATCCGATCGCCGCGGTTTTTCGTACGGCGCGTCCGCACGCCCGTCCGGTCGCGCGCGCGCCCCGACCCGCGCGCACCCCCGACCCGCGCGTACCCCCGACCGCGTCGGGGTGCTCGAGCCCGCTCATCACTGCTTGCAGTTTTAATTAGGGCTCGAGCACTGACCAGTGCGAAAGCCCAATTGTAATCGTAATGTTTATTATTATTATTATTATTATTAGGGCTCGAGCACTGACCAGTGCGAAAGCCCTATTGTAATCGTAATGTTTATTATTATTATTATTATTATTATTATTATTATTATTCTGCCGATTCGACGGCCCTTTTGAGGGCCTGAACATGCCCGAAAACTCACCAAATTTTGCAAGCGCGTCAGGTCTGCCGAAAATTGCGATCTGGTGGGGGTCCCGAAAACAATGTTCCAAAATTGACTCTCTAGCGCCACCTTTTATTTTTGAAAAAATTGGCCCCCGACACCAGTTTCACCTATCGTCACGAAACTTTGTGGAGACGTCTATCGTGACAGGACGGACCAAAAAGTCTCAAGAACCCATATTGTAAAACGAACAGGAAGTCGGCCATTTTGGATGGCGCCGGCCTTTTTCGGGCCAGAAGTTGGGGTCGTATCTCGACGAACTCCTCCTAGGGGGTTTGACCGAATGAGTCCGTTGTTGCATCAACGGACACTAGACGGCTGGCCGACGTTAAATTGCGAAGGATTTTGGGATATTCCATACGATGTGGGCGTGGCACGCCCCCAAATTTTGCCCTTTTTCATCTGCCCGGGCCTTGCACGCTGAGCGTAACTGTAGACGTGAATAACTTGCCTCCACGTGGTCAGATCTTCATCATACTTGGTACATGTGATCATGGCCCCGCCCCGAAGGTCCCCGTAGGTCACTTCCTGATTTCGTCGCAGCGCCACCTATTGGCGACAGGCTAAAGGCGTGTCATCTACATGAGGCCTTTTCTGGCAGGAGATTCATCAGATGAACACCGAGGTCACAAGGTCACTGCCTGACAGCCTGGTGAAGCCTGTTGATGGACCATGATGCAGGAAAAGCGCACGTGGTGGGCGTGGCCTGGCGGCGAATGCTCAGGCCTCGCCGTTTAAGAAGAAAGGGTCATCATTCCCCCGCAGAAGGTCACATGTGCTTGAAAACTCATAAGGGGGGGCAGATTCCAAGCCTGAGGGCCCTGGTGGGGCCCCCATTTGAAACCAAGCCAAATTGACTCACTAGCGCCACCTACAAGTTTTAAAATAATTATCCCTCTCCTCCCGTTGCACGTATGGGCATGATTTTCGGAGGAGACATCACTCGTGACAGGACGCACAAAAAAGTCTCAAGAACCCATGTTCAAAAACCAACAGGAAGTCCGCCATTTTAGGTGGCGGCGGCCATTTGGGGGAGGATGTAGGGGTCGTATCTCGACGAACTCCTCCTAGGGGGTTTGACCGAATGAGTCCGTTGTAGCATCAACGGACACTAGACGGACGGCCCACGTTAAATTGCGAAGGATTTTGGGCTGCTACTTAGGATGTGGGCGTGGCACGCCACCAAACTTTTACTTTAACCTTAACTTTTACCTTATCTGGCCCTGCCTGGTGTCTGGCCTTGCCTTGAAGCAATGTACATCAAAGTCAATACACAGTTTGACCGACAGACTGATGATGTCATTCGATGGACTATGATGTGTGTAAAGCACATTTGGTGGGCGTGGCCACAGCGAATGGTCAGCCTTCGCCATTGACCATCGAAGGCTCATATTTTGCCCGCAGAAGGTCACAGGCTGCTGAAATCTTACACGTAAGGTCATAATCCAGGCCTGAGCGCCCTGGTGGTGCTCCCATGTGACACCAATCTAAATTGACACACTAGCGCCACCTAGAAGTTTCTATTCATTATCCCTCGCCACCCGTTGCACGTATCACTATGATTTTCGGTGGAGACGTCTATCATGACAGGACGCACCTAACGCTCCAGAACCCATGTTCAAAACACAGCGCCACCAACTGGTGGAAAAGTATATCACCTGTAACTTCCTTCCACATGGTCGGATCTGCCCCAATTTTTTTCTGGTGGTTTAGGGTACCCTGCGGTCTATGACTGTGTGTGTACATAGACTCGATAGCGCCACCAACTGGTGAAAATGTATATCTGCCGTAACTTCATCCCACTTGGTCCGATCTGCCCGAATTTTTTTCTGGTGGTTTGGGGTACCCTCTGCTCTATGACAGTGTGTGTGCATACACTATAGCGCCACCAACTGGTGGAAATGTATATCAGCTGTAACTTCCTTCCACATGGTCGCATCGGCCCCAAATTTTTTCTGGTGGTTTGGGGTACCCTCTGGTCTATGACTGTGTGTGTACATAGACTGTATAGCGCCACCAACTGATGGAAATGTATATCTGCCCTAACTTTCTCCCACATGGTTGGATCTGCCCGAATTTTTTTCTGGTGGTTCGGGGTACCCTCTGGTCTATGACAGTGTGTACATACGCTATAGCGCCTCCAACTGGTGGAAATGTATAACAGCTGTAACTTCCTTCCACATGGTCGGATCAGTCCCAAATTTTTTCTGGTGGTTCGGGGTACCCTCTGGTCTCTGACTGTGTGTATACATAGACTCTATAGCGCCACCAACTGGTGAAAATGTATGTCTGCCGTAACTTCCTCCCACATGGTCGGATCTGCCCGAATTTTTTTCTGGTGGTTCGGGGTACCCTCCGGTCCGTTACCGTGTGGGCGCATAGACTGTATAGCGCCACCCACAGGCGGAAACGTATATCCGCCGCAAGTACCTACCGCATGGTCCGATCGTCGCAAATTTTTTTATGGCGGTTCGGGGCGCCGGACGGGACGTGACCGTGCACCAGCCTCGCCGCCGGCGTCGCCCCCTCCGGGCGGAAAATTGCAAGTGCCGTAACTCCCTTACCGCTTATCCCATCGTTGCGGTTTTTCGTACGGTGCGTCCGCGCGCCCGTCCGAACACGCGCGCGCCCTCGACCCGCGTGTACCCCCGACCCGCGCGTACCCCCGACCGCGTCGGGGTGCTCGAGCCCGCTCATCACTGCTTGCAGTTTTAATTATTATTATTATTATTATTCTGACGAAATGACGGCCTTTTTGAGGGCCTGAACATGCCCGAAAACTCACCAAATTCGGCGAGCGCATCAGGTCTGGCGAAAAATTTGATATTTTATGGGTTTCAAATATAATGTCCCAAAATTGGCTCTCTAGCGCCACCTTGAATTTTAAAAAAAATTAGCCCCCGCCACCACTTTCACCGATCGTCACGAAACTTGGTGGAGACGTCTATCGTGACAGGACGGACCAAAAAGTCTCAAGAACCCATATTGGAAAACGAACAGGAAGTCGGCCATTTTGGATGGCGCCGGCCTTTTTCGGGCCAGAAGTTGGGGTCGTATCTCGACGAACTCCTCCTAGGGGGTTTGACCGAATGAGTCCGTTGTTGCATCAACGGACACTAGACGGATGGCCGACGTTAAATTGCGAAGGATTTTGGGATATTCCATACGATGTGGGCGTGGCACGCCCCCAAATTTTGCCCTTTTTCATCTGTCCGGGCCTTGCACGCTGAGCGTAACTGTAGACGTGAATAACTTGGCTCCACGTGGTCAGATCTTCATCATACTTGGTACATGTGATCATGGCCCCGCCCCGAAGGTCCCCGTAGGTCACTTCCTGATTTCGTCGCAGCGCCACCTATTGGCGACAGGCTAAAGGCGTGTGATCTACATGAGGCCTTTTCTGCCAGGAGATTCATCAGATGAACACCGAGGTCACAAGGTCACTGCCTGACAGCCTGGTGAAGCCTGTTGATGGACCATGATGCAGGAAAAGCGCACGTGGTGGGCGTGGCCTGGCGGCGAATGCTCAGGCCTTGCCGTTTACAAAGAAAGGGTCATCATTTGCCCGCAGAAGGTCGCATGTGCTTGAAAACTCATAAGGGGGGGCAGATTCCAGGCCTGAGGGCCCTGGTGGGGCCCCCATTTGAAACCAAGCCAAATTGACTCACTAGCGCCACCTACAAGTTTTAAAATAATTATCCCTCGCCTCCCGTTGCACGTATGGGCATGATTTTCGGAGGAGACATCACTCGTGACAGGACGCACAAAAAAGTCTCAAGAACCCATGTTCAAAAACCAACAGGAAGTCCGCCATTTTAGGTGGCGGCGGCCATTTGGGGGAGGATGTAGGGGTCGTATCTCGACGAACTCCTCCTAGGGGGTTTGACCGAATGAGTCCGTTGTAGCATCAACGGACACTAGACGGATGGCCCACGTTAAATTGCGAAGGATTTTGGGCTGCTACTTAGGATGTGGGCGTGGCACGCCACCAAACTTTTACTTTAACCTTAACTTTTACCTTATCTGGCCCTGCCTGGTGTCTGGCCTTGCCTTGAAGCAATGTACATCAAAGTCAATACACAGTTTGACTGACAGACTGATGATGTCAGTCGATGGACTATGATGTGTGTAAAGCACATGTGGTGGGCGTGGCCACGGCGAATGGTCAGCCTTCGCCATTGACCATCGAAGGCTCATATTTTGCCCGCAGAAGGTCACAGGCTGCTAAAATCTTACACGTAAGGTCATAATCCAGGCCTGAGCGCCCTGGTGGTGCTCCCATGTGACACCAATCTAAATTGACACACTAGCGCCACCTAGAAGTTTCAATTCATTATCCCTCGCCACCCGTTGCACGTATCACTATGATTTTCGGTGGAGACGTCTATCATGACAGGACGCACCTAACGCTCCAGAACCCATGTTCAAAACACAGCGCCACCAACTGGTGGAAATGTACATCAGCTGTAACTTCCTTCCACATGGTCGGATCGGCCCCTAATTTTTTCTGGTGGTCTGGGGTACCCTCTGGTCTATGACTGTGTGTGTACATACGCTATAGCGCCACCAACTGGTGGAAATTTATATCTGCCGTAACTTCCTTCCACATGGTCGGATCGGCACCAAATTTTTTCTGGCGGTTTGGGGTACCCTCTGGTCCATGACTGTGTGTGTACATAGACTGTATAGCGCCACCAACTGGTGGAAATGTATATCTGCCGTAACTTTCTCCCACATGGTCGAATCTGCCCGAATTTTTTTCTGGTGGTTCAAGGTATCCTCTGGTCTATGACAGTGTGTGTGTAAATACGCTATAGCGCCACCAACTGGTGAAAATGTATATCTGCCGTAACTTCCTTCCACATGGTCGGATCGTTCCCAAATTTTTTCTGGTGGTTTGGGGTACCCTCTGGTCTATGGCTGTGTGTGTACATAGACTCTATAGCGCCACCAACTGGCGGAAATGTATATAGCCATAGCTTCCTTCAACATGGTCGGATCGTCTCTAAATTTTTTTTTGGTCGGTCGGGTCACCCTCCACTCTTTGAATCTGTGTGTCCGTAGACTCTATAGCGCCACCAACTGGTGGAAATGTATATCTGCCGTAACTTCCTCCCACATGGTCGGATCTGCCCGAATTTTTTTCCGGTGGTTCGGGGTACCCTCTGGTCTATGACAGTGTGTGTACATATGCTATAGCGCCACCAACTGGTGAAAATGTATATCTGCCGTAACTTCCTTCCGCACGGTCGGATCGGCACCTAATTTTTTCTGGTGCTTCGGGGTACCCTCCGGTCCGTTACCGTGTGGGCGCATAGACTGTATAGCGCCACCCACAGGCGGAAACGTATATCCGCCGCAAGTACCTACCGCACGGTCCGATCGTCGCAATTTTTTTTATGGCTGTTCGGGTCGTCGGACGGGACGTGACCGCGCACCCGCCTCGCCGCCGGCGTCGCCCCCTCCTGGCGGAAAATTGCAAGTGCCGTAACTCCCTTACCGCTTATCCCATCGCCGCGGTTTTTCGTACGGCGCGTCCGCGCACCCGTCCGGACACGCGCGCGCCCCCGACCCGCGCGTACCCCCGACCGCGTCGGGGTGCTCGAGCCCGCTCATCACTGCTTGCAGTTTTAATTATTAGGGCTCGAGCACTGACCAGTGCGAAAGCCCTATTGTAATCGTTCCGTTTCTTTTTATTATTATTATTCTTCCGCGCCTTTGAGCGCCATTTTGAGGGCCTTAACATGCCCGAAAACTCACCAAATTTGCCGAGCGCATCAGGTCTGGCGAAAAATTTGATATTTTATGGGTTTCAAATATAATGTTCCAAAATTGGCTCTCTAGCGCCACCTTGAATTTTAAAAAAAATTAGCCCCCGCCACCAGTTTCACCGATCGTCACGAAACTTGGTGGAGACGTCTATCGTGACAGGACGGACCAAATAGTCTCAAGAACCCATATTGGAAAACGAACAGGAAGTCGGCCATTTTGGATGGCGCCGGCCTTTTTCGGGCCAGAAGTTGGGGTCGTATCTTGACGAACTCCTCCTAGGGGGTTTGACCGAATGAGTCCGTTGTTGCATCAACGGACACTAGACGGATGGCCGACGTTAAATTGCGAAGGATTTTGGGATATTCCATACGATGTGGGCGTGGCACGCCCCCAAATTTTGCCCTTTTTCATCTGTCCGGGCCTTGCACGCTGAGCGTAACTGTAGACGTGAATAACTTGGCTCCACGTGGTCAGATCTTCATCATACTTGGTACATGTGATCATGGCCCCGCCCCGAAGGTCCCCGTAGGTCACTTCCTGATTTCGTCGCAGCGCCACCTATTGGCGACAGGCTAAAGGCGTGTGATCTACATGAGGCCTTTTCTGCCAGGAGATTCATCAGATGAACACCGAGGTCACAAGGTCACTGCCTGACAGCCTGGTGAAGCCTGTTGATGGACCATGATGCAGGAAAAGCGCACGTGGTGGGCGTGGCCCGGCGGCGAATGCTCAGGCCTCGCCGTTTACAAAGAAAGGGTCATCATTCGCCCGCAGAAGGTCGCATGTGCTTGAAAACTCATAAGGGGGGGCAGATTCCAGGCCTGAGGGCCCTGGTGGGGCCCCCATTTGAAACCAAGCCAAATTGACTCACTAGCGCCACCTACAAGTTTTAAAATAATTATCCCTCGCCTCCGGTTGCATGTATGGGCATGATTTTCGGAGGAGATCTCACTCGTGACAGGACGCACAAAAAAGTCTCAAGAACCCATGTTCAAAAACCAACAGGAAGTCGGCCATTTTAGGTGGCGGCGGCCATTTGGGGGAGGATGTAGGGGTCGTATCTCGACGAACTCCTCCTAGGGGGTTTGACCGAATGAGTCCGTTGTAGCATCAACGGACACTAGACGGATGGCCCACGTTAAATTGCGAAGGATTTTGGGCTGCTACTTAGGATGTGGGCGTGGCACGCCACCAAACTTTTACTTTAACCTTAACTTTTACCTTATCTGGCCCTGCCTGGTGTCTGGCCTTGCCTTGAAGCAATGTACATCAAAGTCAATACACAGTTTGACTGACAGACTGATGATGTCAGTCGATGGACTATGATGTGTGTAAAGCACATGTGGTGGGCGTGGCCACGGCGAATGGTCAGCCTTCGCCATTGACCATCGAAGGCTCATATTTTGCCCGCAGAAGGTCACAGGCTGCTAAAATCTTACACGTAAGGTCATAATCCAGGCCTGAGCGCCCTGGTGGTGCTCCCATGTGACACCAATCTAAATTGACACACTAGCGCCACCTAGAAGTTTCAATTCATTATCCCTCGCCACCCGTTGCACGTATCACTATGATTTTCGGTGGAGACGTCTATCATGACAGGACGCACCTAACACTCCAGAACCCATGTTCAAAACACAGCGCCACCAACTGGTGGAAATGTATATCTGCCGTAACTTCCTTACGCATGGTCGGATCGTCTCCTAATTTTTTTGGGTGGGTTCGGTCACCCTCCATTCTGTGACTGTGTGTGTATACGGACTCTATAGCGCCACCAACTGGTGGAAATGTATATCTGCCGTAACTTCCTGATTCATGGTCAGATTGTCTTGAATTTTTTTTGGTGTTGGGTCAATCTCTAGTTTGTTATACTGTGTGTACATACTCTATAGCGCCACCAACTGGTTGAAATGTCTATCTGCCGTAACTTCCTTACACATGGAAGGAAAATCAGTCTGTACATATAGCGCCACCAACTGTTTGAATTGTATAACTCCATTCTATATGGTCTGATTTTTTTCTATGGTGGCAGACAGGACATGACCATGTACCCACCTTAGACTGTATAGCGCCACCAACCTCTGGAAAAGTAGAACTACATTCTACATGGTCTGTCTGTCCCAAGACTTTTAGGGAGTTGTGACATCAAACAGGACATGACCACATACCCACCTTTGAAAGAGTTGTCAATATCTGTCATAACACCCTGCCACATAGTCAATTATGGACACAATTATGCTGACATTCATCATTATACCATCCTTCTATGCTGTTCATCCTCCACATGGGTCATAGGTGTGCTGGAACCAATCCCAGCTATATTTTGATGCGCCATGCTGGTGGACTCCACGATTGCTGGTTGGGTCCTTGGTCTGTGAAGCATCTCTGTGGTCCACCCAGGGTCCAAGTGGGTGGAGTGTTTTGCAGGATAGCAGCAGAGACAGAGTTGACATTGTAGATTGTCTAAACTATGAATGAACACGTGTGTGGTTATGTACTAAACATGCAGAAATGACAAAAGCAGTTATGTCAAGCCAATTTATTTGATATAGTGCCAATTCTAATCATCATATGGAAGTTATCTAGAAAGAGAACCAACTGAACCCCACACGAGCAAGCACTTGGCAACGGAGGCAAGGAAAAACTCTTTGAGAAACCTTGGACAGAACCCAGGCTCTATGGGGTGGCCTTCTGTCTCGACCGGTTGGGTTGAGAGGGATGACATGGAGAGATGGTAGGTAGACAGTGGTGAAGAAAGGACAGAGGGTTAAGAATGGGTGGAGGAAAGGATCAGCAGTTGCAGTCCCACGATGACCAGTTCCTGGAATCACCAGTATCCTATCCCGTCAGCAATGGGTGGATGTCAAGGTGCAATGGTGGGAGCTCCTCTGGAAGCAGCCAGCATTCACTACAGGTCAGACAAAGCGTGAAACAAATGCGTTAGTAAACTTGCTATGATCATATAAAAAGGTCAACGAAGACAGCATGAGGAAGGTTTTTTTTACTACAAGTACCATGGCATTCTATGTATAATTTTAGTAGCACAAGCACAAGGCCCCCATACATTTTGGTTAACAGGTTAACATTTTTCCCCTGCAGAACATAAACTCATGTAAGATTCTGTGTCCCATTTAGCATAGTGGAGGTGTTTCCAACTTCCAGCTAATTAAAGCTACTTGGTCAAAAAGAAAATGTTTTATGTGACTGGCAACATTTCAAGATGTATTTTATTTACTAAGCAAAGTTTAACTTGTGGTCTGGAGCTCGGTTTACGTATCGGGAGAAATCACATGAGTATAATGTCAAGTGGCAAAAAGTCAAGTGTTTCACACATGAACAGAATTTGACCAATATGAATAGTGAAAACAGCTCCATATCTTACCACATGCAGCAGTTGTCAGAGGACACTCACACCGTCAGAGGGGTCTTGTCCTGTTGATGAAAACTCACATGCATGCAAACGACTACATTGCTATTATAATAGTTGGTATGATGCACTTATGGGATTAGTTTTACTTCTATGCTATTCTACTGCTACTATGTTAATATAAAGATGATGTGCGTGGAACTGAAGACAGGCGGCAACTAGAAAGACAAGAGCAGAGGTTAGTCACAATATACATCACAATATACATTCACAGTATTCACATATTTACATTTTTACATATTTACATTGCCCTCATTGTCTTCATTACCGTGTCTGAAAAAACATATTTTTTCATCAGTGATTGACAAACACAATCCACCGTTCTTGTGGTTGAGTAAACTTGTGGATTGTAAATTGTCCACTGGTTAGAAAAATACCAACTATGTCTTCAGAAAAGTCTTAGTTTTAATCCCTTTGAATCTTAATTTTGGGCAGTGGTTGAATTTTGCGCCAGTGATTGACTAATACAATTTGGTTAGAAAAATATCAACTCTTTGTGTTCAAAAAGGTTTGAATCCCTTTAGTATTTAATTTTAAGGCAGACAGGCGGTAACTACCAAGACAAGAGGACAGGTGAGTGAGGCAGCGCTGGGATCATTTCATCAGGTACTATTTACATATATACATATATACATATTTCCAATATGTATACTATTTAAAATATATGCAGAGGTTACAATATTTACATATTTACAATATGTACATGTTCACAAAATGTACATGTTTACAATATGTACAATGTTAATTTTCTGGTTTGACAAATAAGGAAAATAGTTACCATCCTAAACAGAAACTGGGATCTTAATTTTGGCCAGTGGTTTCACTTTTATTCAGTGATTGACAAATACAATCCACCGTTCTCGTGGGCAAGTAAACTCGTGGATTGTAAATTGTCCACTGGTCGAACCTGAACCTATTTTACACACTATAAGATGCTGAAGTGGAGTGTGTGTGTGCATTTTAAATTTGGTGTTTAAAAGAGCACAAAATCCCTTCATGGTTACTGAAATAAGTGGGCATCACAACCGATTCTACATCAAAGTGTGATGTTTTGACATAAACATGGTCAATTAGTGTACCCTTTTCTGTGGTTGGATGTTTGACTGACTGGCAGAACCCTTTCCTAGCCATGTGCTGATAGTGGAAGATTTTAACAAATTTTCATTAAAATCTCCCAGTACGACAACGCTGGTGTACTTCTGGTGCAACCAATCCAGCAGCGTGCCAAGGTGACCTTGAAACAACGCCATTGGATAGGAGGGTGGTCGATACACAACTGCTATTAACACACTGGGTGCGGAGCAGTTCACCAGTAAAACTTCCAAGTTGAAGTTTGGGGCGGAGACAACACTACAGTGCAGGTGGTCTGCAATGTACATGCCAACTCCGCCATGCTGTTGCCCTTGTAATTCTACCAAAGCAGGGTTACTGCTGGAGTAAGACAAACATCGTGGTTGGCTATGGAAATGATACCCAGGAATGGTTACACTCCTGGGTGTACATGCCGTCGGCAGCCACGTTTCCGTCACAGCGATGCAGTTAGGCTGCAGGTGCTGTGTACATGCTGCCAAATCTGACGCATGTTTTGTCAAATTTTGGACATTCATCAAATAAATCGTGAATTGTGGTTGCACATGTTGTGGTGGTACATTTTTGCTCAAAAATGGTGACATCCTTCCTACAGCATCCTTAATGGCATTATTACAGTATATTTTTGCTGCATCAAAGTCCTGAATAATCAAACCAGTTAAACCTGTGACCCGACTCAAGGCTACATATGCCTGCCCTGCGGAGAACACCCTGTCCAGACACACAACTGCATTGCTCACGGTAACACCCTGGACTTTATGCACCGTGCAAGCCCAAGCGAGCTTCAGAGGGAACTGGTGACGCATGCCACCACTTTTAGTTACCTTTTCTTCCTTTGGCAGAATAAATGTACTGTCTTTTAGCGTGACGGACTCATTAGTAGTTTGTGCGTGCCTTTGTTTACCTACTTGGGCATCATCAAATTTTACATAGATCCTACTGTGAAATGTGTCATCCTGCTGGAAAAGAATGTCAGAGACGGTGCCACAAACCCTGTTAACTAAGCCGTCCTCAATATCAATGTGTTTGCAAAGCATTACACGAGCATCTTTAGCGATGTCCAGAGTTTCCTCTAAACACGTGTTGTAAACTTTGCTGTGGTGCCCAACTTTTTTTTTCTAATTTACCGGATTTTTTGTTTTGGCTGTAATCCTGAGCTTTTATTATTGTGTACAGATCCTGAAAAGCTGATTTTAGGTTGTACTCGTTTACTTGTTGATTGGTTGGAAACACATGTAACGCGGAGCTGACCTCACCCGTTTCGCGCTGTTTCAGAAGTTCTATGTCTGTTTCCAACAACGCCGCGCCTTTCGGATGTTTGCGGAGTCTATTTAGCAATGCTGCAAATTGATTATCTTTTTGACGGACTATCGTTGTCAGTTCGACCACACGGAAAAGCTTTGTCCACAAGTTGAAAGTGGCGTCTTTGACATAGAGAGGCTTTCCTTTGACTGGCGGTAACTGGTAGAAATCACCGACGGCGATGATGCTGACGTTGACAAATGCAGCATAGTCACCGGTTTGCTTAATTTGTCGCAACCTACCACCATGAATGTATGTCAACAACTTGTGATCAACAATTGATATTTCATCGATTATCAAAATTTGGAGGTCCGCGAACTTGGCACGCAAGGAATTCACCGTTTCCTCACCCAGTGGTGTGTAAGGCAAACGGGTATCCTTGCCGATGCTCAATGTGCTGTGGATGGTTGTGGCATTCAAATTGTAAGCAGCAATCCCTGTTGGTGCAGCTAGACATACAGAAATATTGTCTGGTTGCCGACACATTGTTGACAACAACCTGGTAGCCTCATATTGGATGGCTTTAATTAGGTGGCTTTTTCCTGTCCCGGCACCACCTGTGATGAATAAGTGTAAAGGCTCGGGTTTTCTCCCACCTACTTTATCAAGGCACCACTGTCTAATTTTGTAAAAAAATGTCCATTTGAGTGTTATTTAGGGAGCGGATCAATGCCAAGCCATCATTTCGACTCAATGAGTTTTGCTTTTGTAAGTTTAGAGCGGATCTGTTTTCATTTGCCAAGTCAGGTATTACTTCTGCCTCTTCTTCGACCAACTGCTGTTTTTTTCCGACGTTCTTCTTCGCACTGTAGCCTTTCCAACTCTTGTTCTGGACAAAGCAGACACCACACATCCTCAGCAATACCGCTGTGATCAATAGATCTTTGGATGCTATCCAGTTCATCCCCGTCGTTGTCGAAATGTTGTTTATTTGTATCCACTATGGATCGAACAGAATGCATCTACCCATCATCTAATCGGACCGCACCATTGTCATAAAACTCTTCAAATGTTGGGCAGTTGGCAGGTCTTAACTGCAAATCCACCCGGCATGGCAGATACAACTGCAAAAGGCTACGATAATACAACTCTGGGTTTTTGGTTTCTGAAAAGCGCGCAGAGCGTACTACGGCAGGTTTGGTCCGTGTACGTTTTGTCACATGTCCGTAGTTGTTTTTAGGTTCAATTTTGGATGCCGACCTTTGGTTTTTGCTGATGATGCGGTATTCGGAAGCCAATTGTGCCAAGCACATGTCATTGAACGTGTCGTCGTTTGGTCTGTTTTTATAACGGTCGAAAATGCTGGTCATCCACATGTCTTCCGTTGTTAATTCGGCTGATGAAGCTTTTTGTCGCAAAACACTCAAAGGCAAACTCATTTTGACCACATTGTCCCCTGTTGGAACAAAAACTACTTTGCGCGAGCATTCTTTAAGATGCATATTTGTCACCCGGTAAACGGCCTCTTGTGCACACACGTCTCTATTGTGCAAGTACACACTGCCAAGACTTTTTAAGGCCTCTTTGGCACTGACGTTTGCCTGTTTGGATGCTTCTTTCTGGGCATTACTCAGCAGCAATCCAATCTCCCTCTCAGCTTTGGAAATATACGAGATTATATAAACCACGCACGCATACGCATCAACGACATACTGGATGTCCATATTAGCATTCCAGCATTTCAGCAGAGGTTTGCTCATTCAATCTCATTGATTTGACGCTTCATTAGCACTTCCGTACGATGACCCAAGCGGCGGTGTGCGGACTCGAAAGTATTTTGTGTTATACCGAGACTAATGAACAAATGTTCCACACTTTGATACGCGTGGTTCTCGTCAGCAAGCGCTTTTTTAATGGATGTCACAATTGCGGACGCGTCTTCTGCTTTCATGTTTGCGGCATTTTGGGATGCTTTTGGACATGTGCATGTTTAACACCGGTTGATTGGCTATCCTGACAAGTACATGTTTTTTGTCCCTGTCCGTCAAACTGATGGCTAATAAATGTTCGTCCTGACACGGGTTTGGGAAAACCGAAACGGCACACGGTGTTTTTCTTTTTGCATGTTTTAGAATGTCGCTTAGAATGCTGCTGCACAGAAGACACTGTTGTCTCTGTCAATCCTTCATCCTGTGTCTGCAATTCACAAGTAACATATCTATCAATAAAATTTGCGACTTCTTCATCCGAGTTAACGTCAATCCGTGGGGCATTCTCTACCCAGAACAAACAATGTACATGCGGGGAACCACGCTGCTGAAATTCCACCCGGTAAAAATAGTCTACAACTTTGCCAATCGGTTGGCTCGAAGACATTATCACCAAGACATGCCACCAGAAATCAAACATCCGTGCAGCAGTCACAGGATTCCGTCGCAACATATCACACCTGTCAGCCCACTCCAACTCTGCAGCCGTTTGCGTTCTTCTTCTCTCAAAATGCAGTCCAACATGTTTTTCCACCGTAAATCAGCAGATGAAAAAGAGCAAAACCACGTGGGAACACCAAGCTGACGCACACAAGCCAAAATATTGCGCTGTGTACTCTGCCAAAAGGCTGGAGTGCCTCTGATGGGCTTCAGAAAACAATAGCCCTGGTCACATTCCAACAATGTCTTTAACGACTCATCGTTGGTCAACAAATCCTTGGCCATTTTTGCCACCAAACCAGCAATTCCTTTGCGTAAAGCAATGGAAATGCTCGACACCACCTGCACAAGTTCACACAAGTACTGAGCATAGAATATGTATTCCACATTCTGCCCAAACCGCTTATCAGCATGCATGATACGATTATTGAAATATCGCGACGCCGTCAGCCTATATTTTCGAGTATCATGAAACGTGAAACGACCATGTGGAAACAACACAGGGAACCATCTAGCTTCATTTGAATGGTCAGAAAGCAACCTCACAGGATTATTGCCTTCTGCCGGAGCCACATTCAATATATTGTCGTAATACTGATCTAGCGCTTCCTGACCAATGTCAACTGGCATTAAACAAGTGTCCTGAAACATGCAGTGTTGCTGTCTATCATGGAGAAGTTCATCTTCTGCATCTAGAGGTGGTGTGACATCTACAGCAGGACCACTGTCCTCCACCTGAGAGGCATCAGGTTCCCTACAAAAGTCATTGACCCACTCCTCGTTGTACTGGATATCTTCATAATGCACATTTGACACTTTTAAATACCTCAAGGCTTCTCGAATGTGCATGCTGTCCACAAAATGGTACTCATAGTGTCCTTTGTAAGTCAGCTTCCTTTTGAGCTTGACACGGAGCATAGAGCCTTCCATATTGGACCGTGGCAACAAATTTGTCGTTTCAACAACATTGGCCGGAACACAAGTCACAGGCCCATGGACACCATTTTGCCCCCCTTTGGGCAATGCTAGCATTTTCATGAAGGGGATATTTAGTGCAATTAAATGTTGCTCTAAGCTGTTTAAGCAAGCCAGCTCAGGAGGAATCGGGTCCACTCTCAAATTATTTGCCACACATTCAGGTGGGAATTCCCCTTTGCTAATCTTGTAATGGCAAGTGTAGCAAATCCACAGCTGCCCTCTACCAGACTCCACCAAGACACATGGTACCGTGCACTCTGCATTACATTGGTGCAAATACTCCTCATTAATGCACGTGTTCACAAGAGAAGCACTTGCACTACTTCTGCTGTAATGCTCTCTGTGACACTGCAGGACCTGATGTTTAAACATCAACCTATGGCACACACAGCAGACAAATTGGGGCCCATTCTTCACGTTCTATAAAATCTGCTCAACAACAACATCAAATTCTTCCTCTGGCAACTTTGCAGCATGCCTTCGTGCCTTGACATCTGCAATGACACGCATTTTGTGTTCTACATTACTGAGATATTTCTTCATACTGGCTAGTTTGACACTGGCCCGGTGCCTTGTATCCATTTTATATTTTTTTATGCTCTGCATCTTGACCTTGTCCCGATGCAAGCTGTCACTTCTATACTTACTCACACTACACATCTTGACCCTGTCCCGATGCAAGCTGTCATTTCTATACTTATAGATGCTAGATGTTTTAACTCTATTTTTATGAATGACATCATTTCTATATTTTTCAACACTCATCTTCTTTCTCTGCCTAAAGACTGCTTGTTCTCTGTAATTCTTCATAGTCATTAGTTTCTTTGTCTCCCTTATGCACATGTCAGCGACATATTTACATTTTTTGTCCAGGGCCCTTTTCCTTTTTAGATATTTGAACGGGCTTACAAGTGGAACCATGGACTGAAAAAAGTGGGATGTGTCACGAATTACGTGACGTTCCCTTAGAGTGGTATACAACTGATCGCCTTCAACAACAGCCATGTCAAGATCAGCAGTATCCCACAACAAGACATTTTTAATACTGTGTAAAGCAGTGGCACAAAAGGCAATCGCCATACACTGTGTTCCTGCATACTTAAACCTTGTATTGCCTTGATGAAATGACCCTTTGACCACCTTTTGTAACCCACCTGTTGGTACCTCCACTGGTGACAGTGAAGATACTTCTTCCCTACCTTTTGTTGCAACTGCACAATCAACAGCTTGGGTAGCCTTGGGTGTGCGTCGCATACGGAAACCCTTCTTTCGTGGCATCTAAAAGAAAACAAAGAAATCAATGTCAGTTCACACGCCATGTACTTAAGCTTCTAAATGCTCTTTTCCATGCTCTCTGGTTACCCCGTGTGTGCGTGGGTTTTCTCCGTGCCCCCCATTGGCGATGCCATATTGTCCATAGGCAAGAAAGTGGGTGTGAATGGTTGTCTATATGTGCCCTGTGATTGGCTGACAACCAGGATGTACCCCTCTCGCCCGAATACAACTGGGATAGACTCCAGCAGCAGCAGTAGAAAATGAATGAACATAGCCATACATTTTACGTACTGCCTATCCTCACGGGTCGCCGGCATGCTGGAGCCTACCCCAGCTATATTCAGGCGAGAGGTGGACTACATCCCGGTCACCAGCAAAACACAGGGCACATAGACAACCATTCACAGTCACATTCATGGCCACAGACAATATGGAGTGTGTGTGTGGGGTGGGGGTCAAATGAAAGTGAGTATAAATGGTTGTCTCTATGTGCCCTGTGATTGGTTGACAACCAGGATGTACCCGCCTCTCGCCTGAATACAACTGGGATAGACTCCTGCAGCAGCGGTAGAAAATGAATGAATAAATCAATTTATTTTCTGTGCTGCTTATCCTCACAAGGGTCGTGGGAATGCTGGAGCCTACCCCAGCTGTATTCTGGCAAGAGGTGGACTACACCCTGCTCACCAGCCAAGCATGGGTCACAGAGACAACCATTGACAGTCACATTAATGCCTATGGACAATTTGGAGTCGCCAGTGGGGGAGGGGGTACACGGAGAAACACACACACAGAATAAATGCAAACTCCACACAGAGATAAAATGATAAATCAAACTTTGTCAATAAATACAACTATTATGCAGAAAACAACATAAATAAATAAACACCTGCTGTGTGTTTTACTGCAAGAGCACCATCTTCCCCCACCCCCCTCATATTGTGTGCGTTTGAGTGGGCACATGCACACTTGGGTGTGGCCCTTTGGATGAATGACGGGATTAATCATTGGAAACAAGAAAAATGAAGAAAACGTAAGGTGGACGTCTTCTCCGCAACGCAGTAGTGGTTTAGATGAATGACGGGGTTAAAATCATTGGAAACAGAGAAAGCTAAACAAGTTGAAAACCTACGGTGCGGTGGCTTCTCCACAAGCAAATCCCAGGTGCTTAATGGTGCTTTTATGGTACCCTATCTCCATTTAGCACAGGTCACAAAATCGTTACCTTTAGGTGTAAAATACTCCCATACTTTTAACATCCGTGAGAATTTATTTTCTCCCTGCCTGCTGCGATAAGATGGCGCGGGGGGGGCGACCGCCATTTTGGGGCCTGTGGCATCAACGACGCCATTTACGACGACGCCATTTCGGGGCCTTTGTCATCAGTGCCGCCAATTTGCCCGCTAACGGCTCGTTTAAGGTGCGGCAACAACGAATATAATTTTCGCTATACAGCGTTAAGCTCCGACCGTTCGTGTATCCTGAACAAGCGGCCTACGTGCAGCACCACCGAATATAACTTGAGCTATATTGAGTTAAGTTCCGACCGTTAGTGTATCCCAAACATGCAGTTACCTTGCGGCGACACCAACGACAACATAAAAACACATAAAATTATACACATGTGGAGAAAAAGCCGAAGAAAAAACAAAATGGAGTTAAGCTCCAACCGGACGTGCATTCCTGCGATGGCGCTCATTCTTACAAATGAATATATTTCAGTTTACTAAGTCTATTTAAAAAAAAACTCACCTCTATGTCAGCAGATGAAATCCAACACAATGGCAAACTGCAGTTTCCGTCGAATTTAGGTCCTTTGTCTTTGTCTTTGTCTGAGGCAATGCAAAAAGCGTTCTCTCGAAAAGTTTTCTGTTCGGTCGAGCAGAAAGGGGGGGGAGCGGGCACGCGAAGCAGCATTTATAGCACCATGCACCACACCGTGGAAGAACTGACCAATCGTAGCTCACAAAACCAACCTGTCAGGCTCCGCCTTTGGATAAATGACCAATCATAAGTCACCAAACAAACAACCTATCAGCGATCGTCTGATTGAATGTAATGTGAAAGTTGGGCGGGTCAATATTTTTTAAATTGACCAATCGTGCCTCACTCACCTATCAATCGATCAGCTATTGGCGGAATGAATGTAATTTGAAATTGGGCGCATTAAACCAAACAATGTTTACGTGGACGAACGGAGGGAAAACTAACCAATGGCATTGCGTGCTCACTGTATAAATAAGCTGCAAGTGCGACTATCGGCATAACGATGAACGGGACGCAGAGGACAACGTTGTGGCTCATCGGCAGCTCCATTGTGACCCGGCTGGAAAGACACGTCAGGCGATATCGGCGGGACCCCAATTTCGGGCTCCCTTGCCAAGTCACCTGGCATGGACAAGGCGGCAGGAGGTGGGAGCATCTGGTGCCTTTTATACACCAGAAGCTGCAAACGGGAGCGACACCTCCACAGTTGCTGCTCATACACCTTGGCGGCAATAGTTTTGGCTTCGGCGGCCAAAATTGCCGCCGGCTTCTCCTTAAAATGATGGCGGATCTCGACTACATCATCCACTTGCTACCCGGCACAGTGGTGATGTTTTCGGATATCTTGCCCCGTTGGAACTGGCGTTACCAGACGGCACCCACAGAACGTGGACTGGACAATGCGAGGAAAAGGATTAACCGAGTCCTTGGCGGCTTCCTACGACAACGCGGCATGAAGCGCATCCCGCATTCCAACATCTCCGTCCACGACTTGCTTGCCGACGGTTGCCATATCAACGAGAGGGGAAATGAGACGCTCTATCTCAACTTCCGCCGAGAAATCGCTGCAAATCTGCAGTAGATTCACCACAACGGCTCTTTTAAGAGCCAACCACTTTTCCATAAAGAGCAAAATGTTCCAATGCATTCCACACACCGCAACGCACTGCTTCAGAATAAAACGTAAACAAATGGTTGTCGAAAGGATCTGACCGATTAGAATGATGTACAAAATACTACACTCAGAAAATGACCCAGAGCCTTATTAAATATAACAATAATAAAGTTTACTAACTTAGTAAAACCTCTGAAAATCATTTAATCGCTTACATAAATAAATGCTTAAGTCCAGCGCTTAAGCTTGGTGACGTAGACCGTCATGACGTGCCCCCTTCGCGGCCAAAGGGGTGGAGTTATGAGAGGTCTATGGTACAGTTTCCGGCAACACAACAGCGAAGGTATCAAAACACGGCAAGTTATATGGACGACAATACATCGGTAAGTACAGCACTTGCAATTTTTAAACTAATAGCGACCTCGTCTTCCTTCAAATACGCTGGGTGTTGTTTTTTTAATGTCACCGCTATTCTGTTGTGCGTAAGCTAACTTTAGCTATGTTTGCTAGCCACCAAATTGCTCAGCTAACATGGTTCGTTGGGCGAACATACTTTAACAGGTAACGGACCATCGAACCGGAAAAGTTAAGCTTTTAACCGCGCTCTCTTTGTGTGTACGCCGTGTTTTGCTTAGTTCTACATTGTTTTTGTAACATGACGTGATGTCGATATGCTCCGATGGGAAGCTCTTGTGGGAACAGCCGAGGTACTTCCGGAGCTCATTACAATTATAGTACAAGAGTATTCAAAATTCGTTTTCTACCGCTCACCCCCACGAAGGTCGCGGGGGGTACTGGAGTCTACTTAGAATTAAATTTGCATGTTTTTGGAATGTGGGAGGAAACCGGAGTACCCGGAGAAAACCCACGCATGCATGGGGAGAACATGCAAACTCCACACAGAGATGGGCAACAGTATTCATTAAAATTATTTATTCATGGTTTTATATACGAAATATTAATTCGAATTATGAATTACTGCATGTTTTCCTGTAATTATATTTGGAGATATAATTAATGTCAATGTGCATTTTTGGCAGGCGAGTGATTAGCGTGCAGACCTCACAGCTAAAAGATGCCAGTTCAATTCCACCCTCGGCCATCTCTGTGTGGAGTTTGCATGTTCTCCCCGTGCATGCGTGGGTTTTCTCCGGGTACTACGGTTTCCTCCCACATTCCAAAAACATGCTAGGTTAATTAGCCACTCCAAATTGTCCATAGGTATGAATGTGGGTGGTAATGGTTGTTTGTCTATATGTGCCCTGGGATTGGCTGGCCACCAGTCCAGGGTGTACCCTGCATCACGCCCGAAGACAGCTGGGATAGGCTCCAGCACCCCTCGCGACCCTTGTGAGGATGAGCAATCGAAAATGAATGCATGAATGAATGTGCATTATAATTCTTTCTTTAGAACTGTGGATTTAAAACGCAATCCAAAAACGATGTACATGAAATTAGACAGCACTTTAAAAACAAACCATCCTAACACTGTTTATGCTCCTTTTTAAGGTGGCGGCCCGTGGCCTGGCAATGTAGGCGCTGCACATTGGAGGATACAAAAGGGGAGCTTCTCAAGCATTACCAAGTCAAGCACAGTATTTATGGATGTGGCTGTAAGTACCCTGTCTTCATTTAAGATGTCCTTGCTCCCTTAAAACATGGAACAGTGGTGAAGTGGTATTCTTCCTCGCTATCCTCCAGGAGCTGAACCAAAACCAACTAATCACCAATTAAAGAAGAGAGACAGCCCAGTCATTAAGGACTTGATGTGGAGAACTTTTGCACATAGAGGAACATACGACATACAAATGAGCATCAGTGACATGAAACACAGGTGGCCTACCTTGTTTAATGTCTCACAGGTGAGTATTTGGATCTTTTGTGTTAAACACATTAAGGACTGTAAACAACTACTGTATGTTTCACAGTTATACTTAAGTATGCACTTCACTTTTTGTTGTCACTGGTTCTTTTGTCTCTTCTTTCATATCCCTCTTTCAGGAGAGGAAGGTGCCAGAAGGGAGGTGAAAGGACACCAAAACTGATGTCCTTGTTTCCAGCAAGGAAAAGCGATGTCAGAGCAACAATTCAAGCACAGATGTGATGAGCAGGCACAGCAACAGCCACAATAGCCACAATCTTACATACAGCCCCCTAAGTGTAGAAGTTCATGTGTTGATGTTTCCATAAGTGTCAGAATGTCATCAAAATGTCCTTCTTTGTGCATTTGAGCCACATGCTGCATCCATTTCAGCCATATACTCATATGCTCATGTTGATGTACCCTGAGGTTATATATTTCAAATAGAGATTTCTCAGACTCTGTTAGTAGATATGTTATATTTTTGTCAAAAATGACAGACATATTTACTGCATTTTTTTCATGGTTTGTTTCATATATTATATATTATATACAACAAGAGGTTCCCGCACACTGTGTGGCTCTCATTCATTACTTTAGTTAGGTAACGTTTCGGTCCGTTGGACCTTCATCAGACATATTAGGTCTAGCATACTAGGTCTACCTTCATCAGACATATTAGGTCTAGCATACTAGGTCTACCTTCATCAGACATATTAGGTCTAGCTAATATTTCTGATGAAGGTCAAACGGACTGAAACGTTACCTAAATAAACTAATGAATGAGAGCAACACAGTGTGCAGGAACCTCTTTTTGAACACTTTGTTGGCTACACCTGCTTCCTACGCACCTGTGTATCTTCAGGTGTGCTGACACTCTGCATTCACTCTTGTTTCATATATTGACAGATTAAAGAGAAAATACATTTTAGATACTCATTTTTATATATTTTCTATATTTGATAGTCCATTATGACATTAAAGACATCAAGTAAATATTGCATATTTGTTTTGTTCAACAATAATCTCATTTTCTACTTGCTGAAATTGTAGTTTTGGAACACCATTACACTGTATATATATATATATGTGTGTGTGTGTGTGTTTACTTCCATTTCTACAGAATTACGTGGGCACCAGTGTCTCCCTTTAAAAGGTGGAATATTATGTGTGCAGGTTTGTGTAGTAGTTGATGAGCAAAAAAAACAAGAGAAATTGTCTAATATATAATTTATTTCGATAACTTCCAACAAATTTACAAACACCGATGAAAAAATTTACAAAAATACACACTTTACATCTAGGGGGAGGCACTTGTCTCCTCTTCTCCGGTTTGGGTGCCACATTCTCTTTTTTCTGTATATTGAAAACATCACAAGTTTTAGTGATACACACAAATCCACATTAATAGATCAGAAATTGAAAACAATAAATTTATGCATGAACTTTCTCACCATCTCCAACAAAAAGACACGTTGCCTCAGCCACCTCAGCTCTTAGCAGAGCTTGTTGGAGACCAAATTTATATTTGGCAATTTCAGCCCTTTGTCTCCTGCTCACGAGTTCCTCCCGTTCCTTCTGCTCCATCTCCCTGGTCACATAGGCCATAATGTCATGGCTCACCTCCACACATTGTTGATTTAATTCAACCCTGGGCACACTGCGATCTCTGCATGAATACTGCACAAATACAATAAAAATTAGATTATTTGCAATACTAGACGCTATCATTAACGACAGTGTTTTAAATAGCTTATTACAACCTTTACCTGAAGACATTAACAAATGAGCATGATACTTAACTGTGTAACAGTACACTGTTTGCAATTGGTTTTAGTAACAACATTTTTGTAAGATTCATACATTACTACAATTTATACACATATGCAAAAATGGTACATGCTCACTTCATTCAAGTGACATCGTATTTGGCTCTTATATAATACCACCATCTTGTTATGCAATATAAATAACATTGTTTCTTATTTTTATCATGTTAACAGTCAATACAATACAAACATTTACGATTGCAATTACAAATACTTACACTCAACACCTGGCACTGGCTCCTGATGGAGTCCACCTCGGGGTCATCTATGCTGATAAACCTTGCAGGAGACGAGAAATGTGCCATTCTATAAAGAAATACATCACATGTTATATACCCACATTTGCTCAAACATTACGTGCATTCGTGTAAAATGCACTTCATTTGAGACATAAATTAATTAGAAAGGAAAATAATCAAGTACTTACTTCGCAGCAGTAATATCGATGTAACTGTCTCGACAGTATGACAAAATGTCCATTTATACACTGTCGGGTGTCTTTGCTGCAACGGACGGCCTGCACAGGTGTTTCATTCTGAGATTCCAACAGATGATCAAAGGGCCATGAATGCATCGTTTGAACCTTCAAACAACGCCAGAATCAAATACAACAGTGTGCCGCTGTGCCATACCCACATGTGGAGCATCCAATAATACATGACAACTGTCACAACTGTCCAAGAATTCCACGCCCATCACATCGTCGTAGAATCACGTATAAAAGAGGTCATTCGATCATTTTTTCCTACCTCTGTCCATCACCGTGAACGCAGCTGAAAGGTAAGCGCTTTCCTATTTTTCCCCATATTTTGACCATGAATGCAATTCATGTTTAAGTAAATGTGGACACATATTATGCATCTCTTTTTGTTTCTAGAATGGCAAACTCTTCTTCCCCGGCGAAATCGCCCAGAGCCACAAACCCTCAGGTGCAAGCTCTGAGAACCAAATGCCGGCTGATGTGTGTAAGTATTTCTGTGATTTAACTTTTCAATATCATTATTATTCTGAAGCTAGACTATATTTTATTGTTTTTATAGTTTTACGGTTCAATAATATTAACAATAACATTTGATATTGTACATGTGGATCTCCATGTACACTTCATTTTGTCATATGAAACATTGTGTTGCATGTTACCATGCGTTACTATCAATGACTGTTAATAATATGTTTGTTTTAACAGTACTCGTCCCAGGACCAGTGTGTGTCCCGCGAGGACCTATTTTCGCAAAGCTGCGTGCTGGCCGAGACTTTTCTGGGTTTCGCTGCCAGACAGGTCGACGAGAGACAAAGAAGGGCTGAACTATTAAAAAAACAAAAAAACACCATCAGCCAACTCAAAGAAGCCTTGGCAGAGGCCAACCAACGAGTTGACGCAGCGGAGGGAAAAGAACGAAATGGTGAGATATTTCATATTTAATAGATTAAATTTTATGTATTGTGTTGATGTTGCAATATTGTCATTTTATGTGTAATAAAACATATGATTCTGATGATATTATTTACGTGATTGATGGCCGTTCATGCAATGGTTGTTCCAGCGTTTCACCAGTAGATGTCACTCATCTGTTATTTCATCAATTCTCCTATAAACAAACATGCGGGACTCAGAGACTCAGACTGGCGACGAAACGACAACAGGAAGACAGCGAAGATGTCCCGAAAAACCCCGTCCGGAGAAGAGACCAAGGCAGAAATAACCCCCCCCCCCCATTCCAAAAACATGCTAGGTTAATTGGCCACTCCAAATTGTCCACAGTGCCACATGTCCACATGTGCTTGAAAACTCATAAGGGGGGTCAGATTCCAGGCCTGAGGGCCCTGGTGGGGCCCCCATTTGAAACCAAGCCAAATTGACTCACTAGCGCCACCTACAAGTTTTAAAATAATTATCCCTCGCCTCCCGTTGCACGTATGGGCATGATTTTCGGAGGAGACATCACTCGTGACAGGACACACAAAAAAGTCTCAAGAACCCATGTTCAAAAACCAACAGGAAGTCCGCCATTTTAGGTGGCGGCGGCCATTTGGGGGAGGATGTAGGGGTCGTATTTCGACGAACTCCTCCTAGGGGGTTTGACCGAATGAGTCCGTTGTAGCATCAACGGACACTAGACGGATGGCCCACGTTAAATTGCGAAGGATTTTGGGCTGCTACTTAGGATGTGGGCGTGGCACGCCACCAAACTTTTACTTTAACCTTAACTTTTACCTTATCTGGCCCTGCCTGGTGTCTGGCCTTGCCTTGAAGCAATGTACATCAAAGTCAATACACAGTTTGACTGACAGACTGATGATGTCAGTTGATGGACTGTGATGTGTGTAAAGCACATGTGGTGGGCGTGGCCATGGCAAATGGTCAGCCTTCGCCATTGACCATCGAAGGCTCACATTTTTTCTGGTGGTTTGGGGTACCCTCTGGTCTATGACTGTGTGTGTACATAGACTGTATAGCGCCACCAACAGGCAGAGATGTACATCTGCTGTAACTTCCTGATTCATGGTCAGATTGTCTTGAAATTTTTTTGGGGGTCAATCTCTAGTTTGTTATACTGTGTGTACATAGACTCTATAGCGCCACCAACTGCTTGAAATGTATATCTGCCATAACCTCCACATGGTCAGATCGTTTCCAAATCAGTCTGACTATGTACATATAGCGCCACCAACTGTTTAAATTGTATAACTCCATTCTATATGGTCTGATTTTTTCCATGGTGTTACCGACAGGACATGACCATGTACCCACCTTAGACTGTATAGCGCTACCAACCTCTGGAAAAGTATAACTACATTCTACATGGTCTGTCTGTCCCAAGACTTTTAGGGAGCTGTGACATCAAACAGGACATGACCACATACCCACCTTTGAAAGAGTAGTCAATATCTGTCGTAACACCCTGCCACACAGGCAAGTATGGACACAATTATGTTGACATTCATCATTATACCATCCTTCTATGCTGTTCATCCTCCACATGGGTCATAGGTGTGCTGGAACCAATCCCAGCTATATTTCGCGGAGAGGTGGGGTACATCCTGGACTGATCCCAGCCCATGGCAGGGCACATATAGACAACCATTTACAGTCAATTTTTCATCAACATCAATTTTACTTTGCAAGTATAAATACACACAAATTTTGTTTTTGGATAATTACTTTAATAACAGCACACATTTGCCTCAAAGGTCTGGATACAATATGTAGATATTAAATTGGACATTAATTTTTTTTATCTATATATATTGTCATAATTGTTGGTGTGTGCACAAGAGAAGTATGTACCTCACATATACAGTCAAAACCAATGCCCTTAAGGAGAGGTTTATGTCCAGCCAATTTATTTGATATAGTGCCAATTCTAATCATCATATGGAAGTTATCTAGAAAGAGAACCAACTGAACCCCACACGAGCAAGCACTTGGCAACGGAGGCAAGGAAAAACTCTTTGAGAAACCTTGGACAGAACCCAGGCTCTATGGGGCGGCCTTCTGTCTCGACCGGTTGGGTTGAGAGGGATGACATGGTGAGATGGTAGGTAGACAGTGGTGAAGAAAGGACAGAGGGTTAAGAATGGGTGGAGGAAATGATCAGCAGTTGCAGTCCCACGATGACCAGTTCCCGGAATCACCAGTATCCTTTCCAGTCATCAATGGGTGGATGTCAAGGTGCAATGGTGGGACCTCCTCTGGAAGCAGGAAGCATTCACTACAGGTCAGACAAAGCGTGAAACAAATGCGTTAGTAAACTTGCTATGATCATATAAAAAGGTCAACGAAGACAGCATGAGGAAGGTTTTTTTTACTACAAGTACCATGGCATTCTATGTATAATTTTAGTAGCACAAGCACAAGGCCCCCATACATTTTGGTTAACAGGTTAACATTTTTCCCCTGCAGAACATAAACTCATGTAAGATTCTGTGTCCCATTTAGCAAAGTGGAGGTGTTTCCAACTTCCAGCTAATTAAAGCTACTTGGTCAAAAATAAAGTGTTATGTGACTGGCAACATTTCAAGATGTATTTTATTTACCAAACAAAGTTTTATTTGTGGTCTGGAGCTCGGTTTACGTATCGGGAGAAATCACATGAGTATAATGTCAAGTGGCAAAAAGTCAAGTGTTTCACACATGAACAGAATTTGACCAAAATGAAAAGTGAAAACAGCTCCATATCTTACCACATGCAGCAGTTGTCAGAGGACACTCACACCGTCAGAGGGGTCTTGTCCTGTTGATGAAAACTCACATGCATGCAAACGACTACATTGCTATTATAATAGTTGGTATGATGCACTTATGGGATTAGTTTTACTTCTATGCTATTCTACTGCTACTATGTTAACTAATATACGCACGCACTTCTACTGCTACTATGTTAATATAAAGATGATGTGCGTGGAACTGAAGACAGGCGGCAACTAGAAAGACAAGAGCAGAGGTTAGTCACAATATCCATTCACAGTATTCACATATTTACATTATTTACATTTTTACATATTTACATTGCCCTCATTGTCTTCATTACCGTGTCTGAAAAAGCGTATTTTTTCATCAGTGATTGACAAACACAATCCACCGTTCTTGTGGTTGAGTAAACTCGTGGATTGTAAATTGTCCACTGGTAAGAAAAATACCAACTATGTGTTCAGAAAAGTCCATAGTTTTAATCCCTTTGAATCTTAATTTTGGGCAGTGGTTGAATTTTGCGCCAGTGATTGACTAATACAATCTGGTTAGAAAAATATCAACTCTTTGTGTTCAAAAAGGTTTGAATCCCTTTAGTATTTAATTTTAAGGCAGACATGCGGTAACTATCAAGACAAGAGGACAGGTGAGTGAGGCAGCGCTGGGATCATTTCATCAGGTACTATTTACATATATACATATATACATATTTCCAATATGTATACTATTTAAAATATATGCAGAGGTTACAATATTTACATATTAACAATATGTACATGTTTACAATATGTACATGTTCACAAAATGTACATGTTTACAATATGTACAATGTTAATTTTCTGGTTTGACAAATAAGGAAAATAGTTACCATCCTAAACAGAAACTGGGATCTTAATTTTGGCCAGTGGTTTCACTTTTATTCAGTGATTGACAAATACAATCCACCGTTCTCGTGGGCAAGTAAACTCGTGGATTGTAAATTGTCCACTGGTCGAACCTGAACCTATTTTACACACTATAAGATGCTGAAGTGGAGTGTGTGTGTGCATTTTAAATTTGGTGTTTAAAAGAGCACAAAATCCCTTCATGGTTACTGAAATAAGTGGGCATCACAACCGATTCTACATCAAAGTGTGATGTTTTGACATAAACATGGTCAATTAGTGTACCCTTTTCTGTGGTTGGATGTTTGACTGACTGGCAGAACCCTTTCCTAGCCATGTGCTGATAGTGGAAGATTTTAACAAATTTTCATTAAAATCTCCCAGTATGACAATGCTGGCGTACTTCTGGTGCAACCAATCCAGCAGCGTGCCAAGGTGACCTTGAAACAACGCCATTGGATAGGAGGGTGGTCGATACACAACTGCTATTAACACACTGGGTGCGGAGCAGTTCACCAGTAAAACTTCCAAGTTGAAGTTTGGGGCGGAGACAACACTACAGTGCAGGTGGTCTGCAATGTACATGCCAACTCCGCCATGCTGTTGCCCTTGTAATTCTACCAAAGCAGGGTTACTGCTGGAGTAAGACAAACATCGTGGTTGGCTATGGAAATGATACCCAGGAATGGTTACACTCCTGGGTGTACATGCCGTCGGCAGCCACGTTTCCGTCACAGCGATGCAGTTAGGCTGCAGGTGCTGTGTACATGCTGCCAAATCTGACGCATGTTTTGTCAAATTTTGGACATTCATCAAATAAATCGTGAATTGTGGTTGCACATGTTGTGGTGGTACATTTTTGCTCAAAAATGGTGACATCCTTCCTACAGCATCCTTAATGGCATTATTACAGTATATTTTTGCTGCATCAAAGTCCTGAATAATCAAACCAGTTAAACCTGTGACCCGACTCAAGGCTACATATGCCTGCCCTGCGGAGAACACCCTGTCCAGACACACAACTGCATTGCTCACGGTAACACCCTGGACTTTATGCACCGTGCAAGCCCAAGCGAGCTTCAGAGGGAACTGGTGACGCATGCCACCACTTTTAGTTACCTTTTCTTCCTTTGGCAGAATAAATGTACTGTCTTTTAGCGTGACGGACTCATTAGTAGTTTGTGCGTGCCTTTGTTTACCTACTTGGGCATCATCAAATTTTACATAGATCCTACTGTGAAATCTGTCATCCTGCTGGAAAAGAATGTCAGAGACGGTGCCACAAACCCTGTTAACTAAGCCGTCGTCAATATCGATGTTTTTGCAAAGCATTACACGAGCATCTTTAGCGATGTCCAGAGTTTCCTCTAAACACGTGTTGTAAACTTTGCTGTGGTGCCCAACTTTTTTTTTCTAATTTACCGGATTTTTTGTTTTGGCTGTAATCCTGAGCTTTTATTATTGTGTACTCCGGACAGATCCTGAAAAGCTGATTTTAGGTTGTACTCGTTTACTTGTTGATTGGTTGGAAACACATGTAACGCGGAGCTGACCTCACCCGTTTCGCGCTGTTTCAGAAGTTCTATGTCTGTTTCCAACAACGCCGCGCCTTTTGGATGTTTGCGGAGTCTATTTAGCAAGGCTGCAAACTGATTATCTTTTTGCCGGACTATCGTTGTCAGTTCGACAACACTGAAAAGATTTGTCCACAAGTTGAAAGTGGCGTCTTCGACATAAAGAGGCTTTCCTTTGACTGGCGGTAACTGGTAAAAATCACCGACGGCGATGATGCTGACGTTGCCAAATGCAGCATAGTCACCGGTTTGCTTAATTTGTCGGAGCCTACCATGAATGTACGTCAACAACTTGTGATCAACCATCGATATTTCATCGATAATCAAAATTTGGAGGTCCGCGAACTTGGCACGCAAGGAATTCACCGTTTCCTCACCCAGTGGTGTGTAAGGCAAACGGGTATCCTTGCCGATGCTCAATGTGCTGTGGATGGTTGTGGCATTCAAATTGTAAGCAGCAATCCCTGTTGGTGCAGCTAGACAGACAGAAATATTGTCCGGTTGCCGACACATTGTTGACAACAACCTGGTAGCCTCATATTGGATGGCTTTAATTAGGTGGCTTTTTCCTGTCCCGGCACCACCTGTGATGAATAAGTGTAAAGGCTCGGGTTTTCTCCCACCTACTTTATCAAGGCACCACTGTCTAATTTTGTAAAAAATGTCCATTTGAGTATTATTTAGGGAGCGGATCAATGCCAAGCCATCATTTCGACTCATTGACTTTTGCTTTTGTAAGTTTAGAGCGGTTCTATTTTCATTTGCCAAGTCAGGTATTACTTCTGCCTCTTCTTCGACCAACTGTTGTTTTTTCCGGCGTTCTTCTTCGCATTGTAGCCTTTCCAATTCTTGCTCTGGACACAGCAGACACCACGCATCCTCAGCAACACCGCTGTGATCAATAGATCTTTGGATGCTGTCCAGTTCATCCCCGTCGCTGTCGAAATGTTGTTTATTTGTTTCCACTATGGATCGAACAGAATGCATCGACCCATCATTTAATCGGACCGCACCATTGTCATAAAACTCTTCAAATGTTGGGCAGTTGGCAGGTCTTAACTGCAAATCCACTCGGTATGGCAGATACAACTGCAAAAGGCTACGATAATACAACTCTGGGTTTTTGTTTGTGAAAAGTGCGCAGAGCGTACGACGGCAGGTTTGGTTCGTGTACGTTTTGTCACATGTCCGTAGTTGTTTTTAAGTTCTATTTTGGATGCCGACCTTTCGTTTTTGCTAATGATGCGGTATTCCGAAGCAAATTGTGCCAAGCACATGTCATTAAACGTGTCGTCGTTTGGTCTGTTTTTATAACGGTCGACAATGCTGGTCATCCACATGTCTTCCGTTGTTAATTCGGCCGATGAAGCTTTTTGACGCAAAACACTCACAGGCAAACTCATTTTGACCACATTGTCCCCTGTTGGAACAAAAACTACTTTGCGCGAGCATTCCTTAAGATGCATATTTGTCACCCGGTAAACGGCCTCTTGTGCACACACGTCTCTATTGTGCAAGTACACACTGCCAAGACTTTTTAAGGCCTCTTTGGCACTGACGTTTGCCTGTTTGGATGCTTCTTTCTGGGCATTACTCAGCAGCAATCCAATCTCCCTCTCAGCTTTGGAAATATACAAGATTATATAAACCACGCACGCATACGCATCAACGACATACTGGATGTCCATATTAGCATTCCAGCATTTAAGCAGAGGTTTGCTGTATGGATTGATCCAAACCTCATTGATTTGACGCTTCATTATGACTTCCGTACGACGACCCAAGCGGCGATGTGCGGCCTCAAAAGTATTTTGTGTTATACCGAGACTAATGAACAAATGTTCCACGCTTTGATATGCGTGGTTCTCGTCAGCCAGGGCTGTTTTAATGGATTTTATGATTTCCGACGCCTCTTCTGCTTTCATGTTTACGGCATTTTGGGATGCTTTTGGACATGTGCATGTTTTAACACCGGTTGATTGGCTAACCTGACAAGTGCATGTTTTTTGTCCCTGTCCGTCAAACTGATGGCTAATAAATGTTCGTCCTGACACAGGTTTGGGAAAACCGAAACGACACACTGTGTTTTTCTTTTTGCACGTTTTAGAGTGTCTCTTAGAATGCTGCTGTACGGAAGACACTGTCTCTGTCAATCCTTCATCCTGTGGCTGCAATTCACAAGTAACATATCTATCAATAAACTTTGTGACTTCTTCATCTGAGTTCACTTCAATACGTGGGGCATTCTCTACCCAGAACAAACAATGTACATGCGGGGAACCACGCTGCTGAAATTCCACCCGGTAAAAATAGTCTACAACTTTGCCAATCGGTTGGCTCGAAGACATTATCACCTCTCTTAGAAAGACATGCCACCGGAAATCAAACATCCGTGCAGCAGTCACAGGATTCCGTCTCAACAAATCACACCTGTCAGCCCACTCCAACTCTGCAGCCGTTTGCGTTCTACCCTCTTGCCTCAAAACACAGTCTACCAAGTTTTGCCACCGTAAATCAGCAGACGAAAAAGAACAAAACCACGTGGGAACACCAAGCTGACGCACACAAGCCAAAATATCACGCTGCGTACTCTGCCAAAAGGCTGGAGTGCCTCTGATGGGCTTCAGAAAACAATAGCCCTGGTCACATTCCAACAATGTCTTTAACGACTCATCGTTGGTCAACAAATCCTTGGCCATTTTTGCCACCAAACCAGCAATTCCTTTGCGTAAAGCAATGGAAATGCTCGACACCACCTGCACAAGTTCACACAAGTACTGAGCATAGAATATGTATTCCACATTCTGCCCAAACCGCTTATCAGCATGCATGATACGATTATTGAAATATTGCGACGCCGTCAGCCTATATTTTCGAGTATCATGAAACGTGAAACGACCATGTGGAAACAACACTGGGAAACATCTAGCTTCATTCGAATGGTCAGAAAGCAACCTCACAGGATTATTGCCTTCTGCCGGAGCCACATTCAATATATTGTCGTAATACTGATCTAGCGCTTCCTGACCAATGTCAACTGGCATTAAACATGTGTCCTGAAACATGCAGTGTTGCTGTCTATCATGGAGAAGCTCATCTTCTGTATCTAGAGGCGGTGTGACATCTACTGCAGGAACACTGTCCTCCACCTGAGAGGCATCAGGTTCCCTACAAAAGTCATTGACCCACTCCTCGTTGTACTCTATATCTTCATAATGCACATTAGACTCTTTCAGATACCTCAAGGCTTCACGAATGTGCATGCTGTCAACAAAATGGTACTCGTAGTGTCCTTTGTAAGTCAGCTTCCTTTTGAGTTTGACACGGAGCATAGAGCCTTCCATATTGGACCGTGGCAACAAATTTGTCGTTTCAACAACATTGGCCGGAACACAAGTCACAGGCCCATGGACACCATTTTGCCCCCCTTTAGGCAATGCAAGCATTTTCATGAAGGGGATATTTAGTGCAATTAAGTGTTGCTCTAAACTGTTCAGACAATCCAGCTCAGGAGGAATCGGGTCCACCCCCAAATTATTTGCCACACATTCAGGTGGGAATTCCCCTTTGCTAATCTTGTAATGGCAAGTGTAGCAAACCCACAGCTGCCCTCTACCAGACTCCACCAACACACATGGTACTGTGCACTCTGCACTACATTTGTGCAAATAATCCTCATTAATGCACGTGTTCACAAGAGAAGCACTTGCACTTTTGCTGTAATGCTCTCTGTGACACTGCAGGACCTGATGTTTAAACATCAACCTATGGCACACACAGCAGACAAACTGGGGCCCATTCTTCACTTTCTCTAAAAAATTCTCTACAACAACATCAAATTCTTCCTCTCGCAACTTTGCAGCATGTCTTCGTGCCTTCACATCTGCCATTACACGCATTTTGTGCTCTAAGTTACTGTGATACTTCTGTATACTGGCAAGTTTGACAATGGCCCGGTGCCTTGTATCTACTTTATATTTTTTGACACTCTGCGCCTTGACTCTGTCCCTGTGCAAGCTGTCACTTCTATACTTTGTGATGCTAGATGTTTTAACTATGTTTTGATGCACTACATCACTTCTATATTTTGCTACACTCCTTGACTTCATTCTCTGCCTAAAGACAACTTCTTCTTTGTATTTTTTTACACTCATTGTTATCTTCTTCTCCCTTTCCAACATTTCTGCTACATATTTGGATCTTTGGGCCAGGGCCTTCTTCTTTTGAATATACTTGGATGGGCTTACAAGTGGAACCATGGACTGATGTTTTTCTTTGCCTGTTTCAACAACATCACTCAAACCAACTGCCACTTCACTATCAGCGCAAATTACTTGATGCCGATGTGACCTGGTACCATACTGACTGACCTGAGATGTACCATTCTGACAAATGCCAAAGCAACTTCCTAACTGACCCTCATTGACACATGTCACACACTCATAGTGATTACCACTCGAGTTGTCCAAATAAATCCCACGACTGGATTCTGACGTTGAACTATATCTCAACCAATGACCACCGTAAAAAGTAAAGATATTTATTCCTAAACTATCCGCTGCAGCCTGAATTTCCACCTCAGTTGCCCAGCTATTGACATATTTCATTTTGGAAACACTAATATACTCTGTCAAACAATTGTACTCACTCCTGAGAAGCTTCTCATAATCTTCACAGTGGTTTTCCATATGTTTAACCACATGGAGTCTAATTTTTCTGTGATTTTTCTGTGTGCCACTCACCGCTTGTGATATGGCACGGAAAAAACAGTTGCCGTCAGCAACAATGCTCTCCTTTTTACAGGGAGCTCCCAAGGGTCCAACACGCAAATTGACAGGCACAGTTTTGACTTCACAATCTATATTCAAAAGTTGGCACACATCTTTGGAGTCATTTTGAAGCATTGGACAAAAGGCATGCTGTGTGGTAACAACACTGATGACCTCAACATCAGATGCACATGTACTAGAAATGTCAGCCATTTTAAACTTTTTGCCATCATCACCAGTCATCATCTCCAAGTGACGTTTCCTGTCAGCCACAACAGTCACAACAACACCAGCTATTTCAAAAAGTTTCTCTGCTCCTCCAAACCCTGCAGCCAAATTGCTAATGTGATTAGCAAGGGCACCAAGACCACCAAAACACAGAACAACACTGGTTCCATCACTGCACACCATGCCATTACAGCTGCGCGAGTGCGAATCCACCAGACAATACTGACCAGCATCACAAATTATGGCACAACTACTTTGACAGACTGTAAGAATGCATGTGCTGTACTTGCCAAACATTGTGTGCAAAGCATCATGCAAAGTGACATGAATCCCGTTTTCAATATAATAGCTGGAAACTACATTGACATCACCTAAAGCATAATCATCCTTCACACAAAACTCAAATTTGTGTCCAGCAATCACCTCCTGTTTAGGCAATTCTGTGGCACACAAAAAGTGGGATTGGTGACAAATTACGTGACGTTCCCTTAGAGTGGTATACAACTGATCGCCTTCAACAACAGCCATGTCAAGATCAGCAGTATCCCACAACAAGACATTTTTAATACTGTGTAAAGCAGTGGCACAAAAGGCAATCGCCATACACTGTGTTCCTGCATACTTAAACCTTGTATTGCCTTGATGAAATGACCCTTTGACCACCTTTTGTAACCCACCTGTTGGTACCTCCACTGGTGACAGTGAAGATACTTCTTCCCTACCTTTTGTTGCAACTGCACAATCAACAGCTTGGGTAGCCTTGGGTGTGCGTCGCATACGGAAACCCTTCTTTCGTGGCATCTAAAAGAAAACAATGAAATCAATGTCAGTTCACACGCCATGTACTTAAGCTTCTAAATGCTCTTTTCCATGCTCTCTGGTTACCCCGTGTGTGCGTGGGATTTTTTTTGGCAATGCCATATTGTCCATAGGCAAGAAAGTGGGTGTGAATGGTTGTCTATACGTGCCCTGTGATTGGCTGACAACCAGGATGTACCCCTCCTCTCGCCCGAATACAACTGGGATAGACTCCAGCAGCAGAAAATGAATGAACATATCCATACATTTTACGTACTGCCTATCCTCACAAGGGTCGCGGGCATGCTGGAGCCTACCAACAGCTATATTCAGGCGAGAGGTGGACTACATCCTGGTCACCAGCAAAACACAGGGCACACAGACAACCATTCAAAGTCACATTCATGGCCACAGACAATATGGAGTGTGTGTGTGGGGTGGGGGTCAAATGAAAGTGAGTATAAATGGTTGTCTCTATGTGCCCTGTGATTGGTTGACAACCAGGATGTACCTGCCTCTCGCCTGAATACAACTGGGATAGGCTCCTGCAGCAGCGGTAGAAAATGAATGAATAAATCCATTTATTTTCTGTGCTGCTTATCCTCACAAGGGTCGTGGGCATGCTGGAGCCTACCCCAGCTGGCAAGAGGTGGACTACACACTGCTCACCAGCCAAGCATGGGTCACAGACACAACCATTGACAGTCACATTAATGCATATGGACAATTTGGAGTCGCCAGTGGGGGAGGGGGTACACAGAGAAACACACACGCACAGAATACATGCAAACTCCACACAGAGATAAAATGATAAATCAAACTTTGTCAATAAATACAACTATTATGCAGAAAACAAATAAATAAACACCAGCTGTGTGTTTTACTGCAAGAGCACCATCTTCCCCCACCCCCCTCATATTGTGTGCGTTTGAGTGGGCACATGCACACTTGGGTGTGGCCCTTTGGATGAATGACGGATTAATCATTGCAAACAAGAAAAATGAAGAAAACGTAAGGTGGGCGTCTTCTCCTCCGCAACGCGGTAGTGGTTTAGATGAGTGACGGGGGTTAAAATAATTGGAAACAGAGAAAACAGGTAAAAAAGTTGAAAACCTTCCGTGAGAATTTATTTTCTCCCCGCCCGCTGCGATAAGATGGCGCGCGGGGGGGGGGGGGGGGGGCGATCGCCATTTTGGGGCCTGTGGCATCAACGACGCCATTTACGACGCCGCCATTTCGGGGCCTTTGTCATCAGTGCCGCCAATTTGCCCGCTAACGGCTCGTTTAAGGTGCGGCAACAACGAATATAATTTTAGCTATACAGCGTTAAGCTCTGACCGTTCGTGTATCCTGAACAAGCGGCCTACGTGCAGCACCACCGAATATAACTTGAGCTATATTGAGTTAAGTTCCGACCGTTAGTGTATCCCAAACATGCAGTTACCTTGCGGCGGCACCAACGACAACATACAAATACATAAAATTATACACATGTGGAGAAAAAGCCGAAGAAAAAACAAAATGGAGTTAAGCTCCAACCGGACGTGCATTCCTGCGATGGTGCTCATTCTTACAAATGAATATATTTCAGTTTACTAAGTCTATTTAAAAAAACTCACCTCTATGTCAGCAGATGAAGTCCAACACAATGGCAAACTGCAGTTTCCGTCGAATGTAGGTCCTTTGTCTTTGTCTTTGTCTGAGGCAATGCAAAAAGCGTTCTCTCGAAAAGTTTTCTGTTCGCTCGAGCAGAAAGGGGGGGGAGCGGGCACGCGAAGCAGCATTTATAGCACCATGCACCACACCGTGGAAGAACTGACCAATCGTAGCTCACAAAACCAACCTGTCAGGCTCCGCCTTTGGATAAATGACCAATCGTAAGTCACCAAACAAACAACCTATCAGCGATCGTCTGATTGAATGTAATGTGAAAGTTGGGCGGGTCAATATTTTTTAAATTGACCAATCGTGCCTCACTCACCTGTCAATCGATCAGCTATTGGCGGAATGAATGTAATTTGAAATTGGGCGCATTAAACCAAACAATGTTTACGTGGACGAACGGAGGGAAAACTAACCAATGGCATTGCGTGCTCACTGTATAAATAAGCGGAAGTGCGACTATCGCCATAACGATGAACAGGACTCAGAGGACAACGTTGTGGCTCATCGGCAGCTCCATTGTGACCCGGCTGGAAAGACACGTCAGGCGATATCGGCGGGACCCCAATTTCGGGCTCCCTTGCCAAGTCACCTGGCATGGACAAGGCGGCAGGAGGTGGGAGCATCTGGTGCCTTTTATACGCCAGAAGTTGCAAACAGGAGCGACACCTCCACAGTTGCTGCTCATACACCTTGGTGGCAATAGTTTTGGCTACGGCGGCCAACATTGCTGCCAGCTTCTCCTCAAGATGATTGCGGATCTCGACTACATCATCCACTTGCTACCCGGCACAGTGGTGATGTTTTCGGATATCTTGCCTCGTTGGAACTGGCGTTACCAGACGGCACCCAAAATGTTCCAATGCATTCCACACACCGCAACGCACTGCTTCAGAATAAAACGTAAACAAATGGTTGTCGAAAGGATCTGACCGATTAGAATGATGTACAAAATACTACACTCAGAAAATGACCCAGAGCCTTATTAAATATAACAATAATAAAGTTTACTAACTTAGTAAAACCTCTGAAAATCATTTAATCGCTTACATAAATAAATGCTTAAGTCCAGCGCTTAAGCTTGGTGACGTAGACCGTCATGACGTGCCCCATTCGCGGCTATTAAACTAATAGCGACCTCGTCTTCCTTCAAATACGCTGGGTGTTGTTTTTTAATGTCACCGCTATTCTGTTCGTAAGCTAACTTTAGCTATGTTTGCTAGCCACCAAATTGCTCAGCTAACATGGTTCGTTGGGCGAACATACTTTAACAGGTAACGGACCATCGAACCGGAAAAGTGAAGCTTTCACCGCACTCTCTTTCTCAATGTGTGTACGCCGTGTTTTGCTTGGTTTTACTGTGTGTTTTTGTAACATGACGTGATGTCGATATGCTCCGATGGGAAACTCTTGTGGGAACAGCCGAGCTACTTCCGGAGCTCATTACAAATGTAATACAAGAGTATTCAGCATTCGTTTTCTACCGCTCACCCTCACGAAGGTCGCGGGGGGTGCGACCTAGAGTCTACTTAGAATTAAATTTGCATGTTTTTGGAATGTGGGAGGAAACCGGAGTACCCAGAGAAAACCCACGCATGCACGCGGAGAACATGCAAACTCCACACAGAGATGGGCAACAGTATTCATTAAAATTATTTATTCATGGTTTCATATACAAAATATTAATTCTAATTATGAATTACTGCATGTTTTCCTGTAATTATATTTGCAGATATAATTAATGTCAATGTGCATTTTTGGCAGGCGAGTGATTAGCGTGCAGACCTCACAGCTAAAAGATGCCACTTCAATTCCACCCTCGGCCATCTCTGTGTGGAGTTTGCATGTTCTCCCCGTGCATGCGTGGGTTTTCTCCGGGTACTCCGGTTTCCTCCCACATTCCAAAAACATGTTAAGTTAATTGGCCATAGGTATGAATGTGGGTGGGAATGGTTGTTTGTCTATATGTGCCCTGGGATTGGCTGGCCACCAGTCCAGGGTGTACCCTGCATCACGCCCGAAGACAGCTGGGATAGGCTCCAGCACCCCTCGCGACCCTTGTGAGGATGAGCAATCAAAAATGAATGCATGAATGAATGTGCATTTTAATTCATTCTTTACAACTGTGGATTTAAAACACAATCCAAAAACGATGTACATGAAATTGGACAGCACTTTTAAAAACAAACCATCCTAACACTGTTTATGCTCCTTTTTAAGGTGGCGGCCCGTGGCCTGGCAATGTAGGCGCTGCACATTGGAGGATACAAAAGGGGAGCTTCTCAAGCATTACCAAGTCAAGCACAGTATTTATGGATGTGGCTGTAAGTACCCTGTCTTCATTTAAGATGTCCTTGCTCCCTTAAAACATGGAACAGTGGTGAAGTGGTATTCTTCCTCGCTATCCTCCAGGAGCTGAACCAAAACCAACTAATCACCAATTAAAGAAGAGAGACAGCCCAGTCATTAAGGACTTGATGTGGAGAACTTTTGCACATAGAGGAACATACGACATACACATGAGCATCAGTGACATGAAGCACAGGTGGCCTACCTTGTTTAATGTCTCACAGGTGAGTATTTGGATCTTTTGTGTTAAACACATTAAGGACTGTAAACAACTACTGTATGTTTCACAGTTATACTTAAGTATGCACTTCACTTTTTGTTGTCACTGGTTCTTTTGTCTCTTCTTTCATATCTCTCAGGTTGGTGCAGAGTTTCTAATGCTCACAAAACAGAAGGGAGGCAAAAGGACATTGCGGTAATTGAACAGTCTTACTCATCTGTATTCCTAAGGAGAAGCTTACACAAGTGCAGCTTCATCTTGGAATGCCAAACAAGAAACTACTGCAGGAGGTTGAGACACGATGGAACAGCACATACTTAATGCTGCAATGATTGGTCGAATTAAGGGAGCCAGTTGGAGCAGCATCCGCAGGGCTCCAACACGACAGACCACTCCTGACAACTGATGAATTCACCATTGTTGGAGGGTGCCTTTCCCTGCTGTCTCCGTTTTATGATGCCACAGTTGAGCTGTCAGCAGAGAAACATGTGTGTGCCTCTAAAGTTGTCCCCCTCTTGAAAATGCTTGAGCAAACTCTTCAGGAGGAAGTGACAAAGCCGGCCTCAGTAGTTGCACGTGAAATGGGAGAGCAACTCATAAGGCTCCTCCGGGAGAAGCTCCACACTTTACAATCAATGAGCATCATGTCCCTAGCTACACTCCTGGACCCGCCATTTAAAGTGATAGGCTTCTTCAGCCCAAATAAGGCATCAGAAGCGATCAAGCGGCTGACCTCTGAGTGTGCCACGTTGATAAGGTCCAAACAGGACATTCCCCAAGCATCTACTTCTCATGATGACACCGGAGGTAATCTATTATTTTGAATGTTGAAATCTATCATTCCTTTCAGAACACTTATTCACATGATATGTGGTTTCTTCTAGGAAGCAAACTGTGGCTTCGTTTTGACACGAGTGTAAAGGAGGCACAGAAGACTCAAAACGTGACAGCAGATGCCACGGTAGAGGTCCAGCGCTACATATCGGAGCCAAATCTGAGCAGGATGGAAAATCCTTGGACTACTGGGAAAGACAAAAAACCCTGTACCCCAATTTATACATGTTGGCTTTAACCTATTTATGCACGCCTGCATCCTCTGTGTGTTAGAATAAAATGGAGATAGAATGAATATAGTATTAGTTATCACCCTTATATGACACCGTGCCATGCGAAAGAATTTTCTCAAAGGCCGGAGAGGTTGTATCAAAAGAGGAATCGCGTCAAACCACAAATTGTTGAAAAACTATTACTTTTCAATAAAATGTCCAACGTCTTGTCCAAGTTACACAAGCATACATCTTTAGCACTTTAACTGTCCTCTGCCTGTATGAGGCCATGCCAGGTAACATAAAACCATGATGAAGCAAGCCATATGACATGATGCTGGAAGCATTTATTGACATGAAAACATTCTGCATTTCATATATACTGTATATGTTTTCCTACATGTTTTAGATGACTCATTTGTCAATGAAAATTGTGGAGTACATAATTATAAGAGCCAAAACATATGAATTGCTGCCTGCAATTGTATCCAAGGCCAGCAGGTGTGTCGTGTGCACATGTAGCTTCAAGAAATGAATCCATTCTCGAACCAGTTGACTGAAATGGTTCCAAGCCTCATGGGGCTTCATCACACCAACACTAGCAAAAACTAAACTAAACAGCCAAACAAGAACAACAGCATGGTGCAGCCTGAAGTCTGAAGAAGGGGCAGGAGAGAGCTGTTGGAGGTGGAGCCCTTTTATCCTGGGAGCCTCCTCCCAGGTGCTGCACATCAGCAATCAGGCTCGGGTCCCATGGCAACCTCAGGGAAGCAGCATGTTAATGACGGGTCACATGGAACCCAAACAGGGCCATCACAAGGGAAAGGTTTTAATCATAAAGCTGTGATTTTACTTTTGCTTTTACTATCAGCTCTGTTTTTACCCCCCAAAGACATGTGCTTTTAGAACTGGATTGGGCCATCATTTATTTCCTTTGGGGCTCCAAGTGGGAAAGAGTGAGGAGAGACATCCTCAAAAGGCCAAAGGAAAAATGAGGAAAAGGAGTACCAGATCTCCAACGGTTCCTGGGAGCAAGATACTCATCCAGTACACCCAAGACCAAAGCCCTGGCACGACAAGGATGGGCTCCTACCTAAGAAAGCTAAAACTGATCCCAACAGACCTACGAGTACCTGTGGCATTGTTTAACACCAGCATATGTAGCCGGTCTAGCCGACCCTCTCTTGTCTCACGGTGATCAAACTCTGCGTTGTGTTGTGTGAACAGATGAGATGGGAATCACCGCTGTTTTGCCAGTGGAGCAGGATTTATTCCAAATCAGCTGTACGAACAAAATAAAATCAGTACAGGAGCTCGTCTCTCCTCAGCGGGATCTCGCGCCGTCTCAGCTAATGCACGTTTCTATAAGTTTGCTTAATCCATTCAACAGTGGCATTTTTCCTATGTTTCATCATGAACGTTATAACAAATGAACAAAAAAACCATGAGCTTACGTACCTGTACGAACAAAACAAAATCAGTACAGGAGCTCGTCTCTCCTCAGCGGGATCTCGCGCCGTCTGAGGAGAGTACCGCGAAACTGCGGGGAGTGCCTTCCTTACAGGAAGTCACCAAAATAAAACAAATTTCAAAATAAAATGACAATATACGTAAAATAAATAATTCAACATGAAAATTATATGACAAAATGAAAACAAATACTAAGGATGGACTTTTGGTGAATTACAACGCCATTGCTGGAACACACCTGTTACATCCACCCCTCCTAACTTCACCAAAATCCAGACTGTACATGTGAGCGTTTCAAAAAAAACAACAATTCACACACTCATTGAAACCCGACGGAGGTAGTTAAAAAGCTCTGAGCTTTACCTTCCATGAGAAACCCACAAAATAGGTTCAGAAAGAACATAAGGGTGATCAAGCCTTAGTCTCTCCTAGGTCGCTATGATGCCGTGTACACCATACACATTCTCCGTCACCTTAAACTTCGCAAAACATACCGCATACAAAATCACTACGGTAGTGACATTGTCCATTAATCACAACACATTTACATATCTGGACACCTTGATACACTAAAACAAAGTTAGGAGTGACTGAGATTTCCTGCTGAATGAACTTGCCATATCTTTTATATCAAAAGGCTTTTGAACCATGGATTCAATAAGACGATTGACCTTTCTACTGACTCTGCCAAACCGTGTCCTGACTACATGTTCCGTAGCTGCTGATGGGTTAACTTGTATGCCTCTGTCATGAACAGCATCTACTGATGGCACCTGTGAGTCTGTGGAAAGCACTGGGCTTGCCTGAAGTAACCCTGACTCTGTGTCACAGTCAGTGTCTGGATTAGACTTGGTGTCTGTGTCTACTGGAAGCATGTCTGACGGATGTAGGAAGTCTGAGTCAGGTTCTGCAGCTAGACTGTTAATGTCACTGTCTCTATTGGAGTCTCTGCCGTCTGGTGCGCACTGGATCAACTCATCTGCAGACAGCTCCTCATGATCCAACGCTGCAGCATCCTGACTGGGCTGGTCCAGTTCTGACTGTCCTCCACTCAGGCTGGCCTGACTCTCGGCATCTGCTGATTCACTCATAACCCATGCGCTTGTCCTCTCCTCTGAGTTCTCCTCCTCCAAAGAATCCAGGGAATTTGTCACACTTGATCCATCCTCATTCCCAGTGTCACACAGTTCTCTTTCAGTCGCCACCACAGGTAAGAAACTGATGTTGAGGACTAAGTTGCGGTGCACTACTTTCGTTTTGCCCTTATTGTCCTCCAGCCTGTACGTGTGGGTCTGCAGATTTCTGTCTTTGACCGTGTACACTGTAGGATCCCACTTATCAGCTAACTTTTTCTTCCCTTTTTCGCCTTTGTTTGCAATGAGTACTCGGTCTCCAATGCTGAGGTGAGTGCCTTTTACTTTTTTGTTGTACTCTCTTGCTTGTTTGTCTTGTTCCTTGATTGCATGTGTTTGAGCGATCCTGGCTGCTTCATTAAGATGTGACATCAGAGTGTTCACGTAGCTTTTGTGATCGACAACCACAGGGTCGTGCAGCACCTGTTTAAACATTACATCCACGGGGAGCCTTGGAATACGACCAAACATGAGCTGGAAAGGGGCATATCCAGTGGTTTCATGTACTGTTGCATTGTACGCAAACGTCAAAGTTTGTACTTGTTGTGTCCATTTGTGTTTCTCCTTGAGGGGCAACGATCTGAGCATGCTGCCTAACGTTCTGTTAAAGCGCTCAGTTCCTCCATTTCCCATCGGGTGATAAGCCGTAGTGTGTGACTTTGAGACTCCTGACAGTCTGAGCAGTTCGGCTATGAGCTCACTCTCAAAGTTAGCCCCCTGATCGGAGTGGATCCGTTCAGGGAACCCATACACACAGAAGACGTGATCCCATAGCTTTTTAGCTACTTGCTTGGCGGTCTGGTTTGTGCATGGAAAGGCATGGGCCAGCTTCGTAAAATGATCTGTCAGGACAAGAACATCGACGGAGCGCTGCCTGCTGTCTTCTGCACTCCAAAAGTCCAAACATACGAGCTCCATGGGAAAAGAGGTTCTGATGCTTTCAAGTGGTGCTCTAGCAGAAGGGTCTGGTGTTTTTGCTAGAATGCATCTTTGACAGCACTTGACGTAATCTCTTACGTCAGACTCCATCTTGGGCCAAAAGAAGCGTTGTCTCGCCAGGTGTAAAGTTCTCGCTTGCCCCTGGTGTCCAGCAATGTCATGGATACCATGCAGCGCTGTCTCCTTGAGAGTCTCTGGCAAGACAAACTGATGCCTCTTTTGTTTACTGAGGGGGTCTTTAGTCACACGGTACAGGACACCATTCTGAAAGTGAAGCCGGTCCCACTGTTTGAGCAACGTCACAGCTTTCGAGTCAAGACCTGCTCTTTCACGCCTGGATGGTCGTCTCTTTCGGATGACAAACGGCACCAGCTTCGAGACGGTGGCGTCGAGCTCTTGGCTTCGCTGGAGGTCTTCCAAGGTGAAGACAGGAAGTGAATCCTGGCCCTGTGTCAAAAGATCCTGCACAGACTGAAACAGCTCCACAGCCCTGGTCTCAGCAGCTGTATCCCATTGGTCATGAGCATCCAAAAGAGCCTTGACGGCCACAGAGTCACAAGGATGTCTATTTGGACTAACCTGAGATGATGGGCTGGTACGGGATGGTTTCTTTACCCGATGACACTGGACCTTTAAACGGAGAGTGTCCTGAATGCCATCATAGCTGACATCCTCAGCTTCAGCAAGCAGTTGGTCGTAGTGCTCTGTGATGAGCCGATGACCGACTGTCGTGGCAAAGGGATCTCTGCTAAGAGCATCAGCAACTGTGTTCTTTGTACCAGGTATGTGTTTCAGGTCGAATGTATAAGGAGCAAGCTTGGACACCCAACGCTGCTCACAAGCATCGAGCTTTGGCTTTGTCATGATATAGGTGAGTGGGTTGTTATCTGTCCATACTGTAAATGAATGACCCCTCAACCAATGGCTAAATTTCTCGCACACACTCCACTTCAAGGCTAAAAATTCTAGCCGGTGAGCTGGATACTTTTTCTGAGAACTGCTCAGGGTCTTACTGGCAAATGCTATGGGGCGGGCCTTCTCTTGTCCAGCTGGTACTTGTGACAGTACAGCGCCGAGTCCATCTAGCGAGGCATCAATGGACAAGATCAGGGGCAGCGTAAAATCCGGATGCGTGAGGACAACACAGTTCAAAAGACAGTCTTTAAGCTTCGACAGAGCTGCGTCACACTCACCGGACCAATCTGAGGGTTTGAGCTTCCTGAAAGAGCCAGCATTTGCTTGTGACTTGACTTTTCCTCTTTTCTTTTGTCCAGCAGTGAGAGCAAAGAGTGGCTTTGCTATGGCAGAGCAACTTGGAATGAAGTGTTGGTAGTAGAATACCATCCCAAGGAAAGACTTTATCCTCTTCACTGATGGGGTGCAGCCATCTTCTTCCATCAGATCACTTTTGGACATGTTTGTGATTACGTCAACTTTTGATGGATCCACAGCCACTCCATTGCCATCTATGACGTGACCAAGAAACTTGACTGAAGATCGCATCAGGTGACACTTTTTAGGACTTAGCTTAAGGTTGTGGAGTCGCAGCCTCTGAAACACAACCTCAAGCCTCTCCAAAGCTTCCTCTTCTGTTGAAGCAAACACCAGCAAATCGTCGAGATAGCATAACAGACTGCTGAAGTTCAAGTCACCAAATATGCTGAGCATCATGCGCATAAATGAGGCGGGGCTATTGCACAGACCCTGTGGCATTCTATTATACTCATACAAACCCACAGGGGTCGTGAATGCAGTGTACTTCTTGTCTCCCTCAGCCATCGGGATGTTATAAAACCCGGAGGTCAGGTCCATGGTGCTGAAGTAGGTGTTTCCTCCCAGCGCAGCAAGGCAGTCCGACTGATGTGGCAGTGGGTGCGCATCTTTGAATGTGCGAGCATTCAGCCACCTGAAGTCGGTGCATAGTCTTAAGCTGCCGTCCTTTTTCCACACCAAGACTAGAGGAGATGCATATTCACTCAAAGATTTCCGGATTATTTCCTGCTCCTCCATCTCAGACAGGACCTGCCGCAGTTTCTGGTAGTGGGCTGGTGGCACACGGCGGTAAGGAAGACGAAAAGGTTTCTCATCGGTAAGTCTGATGTGGTGGGTAAAGCCTTTCGCCTCACCACAATCCAACGTGTGTTTTGAGAAGATGTCATTGTACTTTTCGAGCAGCTCAACTAACTTCTTTTTCCCTTCATTACCAGCGTGACACAGGTCAATGTCAATGTTGCTGAGACCAATTTGTTGCAGCCGCTGTTTCAGATCTGTGAGCTTGACATAGTCATGACTGTTGTCTGTTTCAGCTTTTCCAGGCTGACTGGAACCCTGGAAAACTTCAAAATCTTCTACAGCTAGGCAGGGAGACACATCTGCCAGCTTACTGTTCCTCCTGAGGGTTATCGGTTTGTTGGACAGGTTAGTCACTTTCATGGGAACCCATCTGTCTCCCCAAAGTGGCGTAATGACACGGCCGACCATGATGTTGCGTGGCATGGACTTTGATGAGGTGGGTTCGACAATGACTGTGCTTCCTGGTGACATTGGGACATTATTCGGCAGCTTACCCCACACAAGGTGTTCTTGTCTCACCAGCAGGGTGACTGACTGTTGAAGCTTGACTGTGCCAATCCTTTCCGGGAGCTCCTCACCTCTCCACCTGGATGAGTTTGCCATGAGGTCAAGAAACTGCTCACACTCAGGAAGAAGATTGCCACTGGAGACGAGACGCCAATAGTCACTGCTTATTTTCAGCTGGTGCATAAGAAATCTGATGACATTTGTGCCCAAGATTAAATCATCACGTTGACCTGGCACAACAAGAACAGGAACAACACAGGTTTCTCCGTACGCTTTCATCTCAACTTCATACATGCACTTAGGCTTGCTGATTTTTCCACCACAGCCCACAAGAACAATCTCTTGAGTCAGAGGAATGGAATTTGATAGAACATTGTCACTTAACATCTGTAGTTCTGCTTGCTCACTTAGTGTGCAGGCCATGGAGCCAGAGTCCAGCATCCCCTTCACGTGTGACTTGTTGTTGATGCTGACAGGAGTGTAAAACAGTTCATCAAAAGGACCTATTCTCTGTGTATTCTGCACTATCACCTTTGCATTGACTGGAGCAGCTGCACATGCCCTAATATAATGCTGTTCAATGTTGTCTTTACTGAGGGTTGCTTCTCTAGCGTCCACATGACCCCTCTCCCAATGCGGACCACTTAGTTTAAAGGCTGGAAGTTTTGTGGTTGAGGGATGAACTGACTTTGAGCAGGCATGCGACGAGGGCAGTTTCTTTTGATGTGATTTGGCTCAAAACATGACAGACACAAGCGTTTCTGCCTGCAGTGTGCAAGGGTAGAGTGCTCAAGAGACTGACAGACTCTACAGGACCTTTGGTAAGTCTGTGCCGGATGGATCGGTTTGTCTGTGGCCAGGACATGTTGTGATAAAGCACGATCAAAGAGACCGATCAGTGTTCTCAAGCAACCATCATCGCAGGGGGGTTTGGCTGCTGGGTTATTCTCAACCTGCACAGGAGGCTCTCTGGGTTGACATGTCGGCGCCAAATTATCAGGTGCAGGGGTCTGGATGTTAACCGTGACAAGTGCAGGCTGCTTTGACTTGGAGAGTTTCTGTTCTCTGGCCTCGATCTGGTATTGATCTATCTGCTCTTGAATATCACTAACAGTCCACTTGTCCGGTGCTTTAAACTTGAGGACTGCTGCCAGTGAGGGATCTGGACAGTACTTAACAAACATCATAGCAACTTCTTGGCAGGGGTTGTCTAAACGTCGACCTAGCCTTTTCAAACCTTCTTCTGCTGCATCAACTGCCTTGTTTAGCCGAACCCAATACTCTAGAGGAGTTTCTCCTGCTGTTGGGACTGTACTGTAGAAGTCCGCCATGGGCATACATGAAAAACTCACCTCACCAAAATGTCGACTGAGGATGTTGTAGATCACTTCTGGGCTCTCTCCTGGTTTCAGTGAGGGACTGCTTCTCAGAGTGATTCTTACAATGTCTTTGGCTTTTCCCATTAACTTACACATTATCTCAAAATGTTGCTCTGCTACGGGTGTGGCTCGTTTCTTGAAGTAGGTTTTCATCAATTCTTCCCACTCACACAACGTGATCTTGTCCGACTCATCTCCTCTGAAGACAGGAGGCTCTTTCACATCTGACTGCAGGACTAACTTGGCACCGGTCAGGTTAAGGTAAGTAGAGTCACTAGGTAACTGGCCGACACTGCTCTGAGCTTGTGCGCCTCTAACACCACTTTCTCTACATTCTTCCTTTAACTGATCCCTTATAGTTTGTCCCACCTGCTGTGCAATGCTTGTTATCAAGTAATTTAATGCCAGGTCAGTTGTAGCTGAGTTGTCAGAGAGTGCGTTACTGGGCTGAACGGTTAACTCTGTACGGTTAAGAATGCGAGTAGAACAGAAAGCTGGGGAGCCTGCAGCATTCACATCTCTAACTGGTGTGGCAGGCAGCCTACCTCTCCCAAAACTGAAACTGTTAAGCTGACTGTTATCATCCATTTTTTCACAACAGACACATAAAGCTCACTTTTAACCACTTGAATAACCCTTTTTCCTTAGTTTTTTTTTTTTTTTTTAAACCTTGTGAATAAACATTTTAACACTAATATGTGAGACAAAGCAACCTCTGGTGACCAAGCTGATGTTGATCCACAGCTCCAGGAACCGCGATGACGATGAACCAGCCTGGAGCGGAGTGAATCCGGGTCACGGCACCACTGTAGCCGGTCTAGCCGACCCTCTCTTGTCTCACGGTGATCAAACTCTGCGTTGTGTTGTGTGAACAGATGAGATGGGAATCACCGCTGTTTTGCCAGTGGAGCAGGATTTATTCCAAATCAGCTGTACGAACAAAACAAAATCAGTACAGGAGCTCGTCTCTCCTCAGCAGGATCTCGCGCCGTCTCAGCTAATGCACGTTTCTATAAGTTTGCTTAATCCATTCAACAGTGGCATTTTTCCTATGTTTCATCATGAACGTTATAACAAATGAACAAAAAAACCATGAGCTTACGTACCTGTACGAACAAAACAAAATCAGTACAGGAGCTCGTCTCTCCTCAGCGGGATCTCGCGCCGTCTGAGGAGAGTACCGCGAAACTGCGGGGAGTGCCTTCCTTACAGGAAGTCACCAAAATAAAACAAATTTCAAAATAAAATGACAATATACGTAAAATAAATAATTCAACATGAAAATTATATGACAAAATGAAAACAAATACTAAGGATGGACTTTTGGTGAATTACAACGCCATTGCTGGAACACACCTGTTACACATACAACATTCTAACTACATTTATAGGTCAGAAAACTGGTAAAAGCATAATAGGTCCCCTTTGACAGACAAAATTAGTTTTTTCTTGACCTGACAGTTTCGACTGCCTGCTAGCAGTCTTCATCAGAGTGGTCACATGATGTTCTTGTGACGTGTCAGCTGGCTTATACAGATATAGGCGGTGACCACATCACTATAAATCAGCTGACATGACAGTCACAGACGTCACGGGAAGATTACGTGACCACTGTGATGAAGGCTGCTCACAGGCAGTTGAAAAAGCCAAATATGGAATAAACTAACCTGGTTTTGTTTGAATGTATGAATGTTGAATGGTGCTGACCATTTTGAAATCTGTAATCCATTTTTGGATTAAAAGTGGTTCAAGATGTTTAGCTTTCTTCACTTTATTAGGGCTCGAACACTGACCAGTGCGAAAGCCCTATTGTAATCGTAATGTTTATTATGGACTGGCTCAGTAGCCAGCCCATAGACTGCTACTTGCAGTAGCAGTCTATGGGCTGGCTACTGAGCCAGCCCATATTGTTATTCCTTGTGCGTTTAGTTATGGACTGGCCCAGTAGCCAGCCCATAGACTGCTACTTGCAGTAGCAGTCTATGGGCTGGCTACTGAGCCAGCCCATATTGTTATTGCTGTTTAGTTATTATGGACTGGCCCAGTAGCCAGCCCATAGACTGCTACTTGCAGTAGCAGTCTATGGGCTGGCTACTGAGCCAGCCCATATTGTTATTGCTTGTGGTGTTTAGTTATTTTTCTTCTTATTATATCTTAATCTTCCCATTTTTGCGCGCGTAATGCGGCCAAAACCGCAAGAAGGACCCCCACACATGTTACACCGTCGGAATCGTGACGCTCGGGACTACAGCGGTATTTATTTTTTGGAACGTTTCGTGTAACCATGGCGACGCTATTCGCGATAGAAAAAAAAATCGGCCACTAGATTAGGTACACCATTCTATTTTTAGAACTGCCGCATTCCAGAGAAAACGAGAATTTACAGACTTTTCACAGCCTTGTAGCTCAGCCATACGGCCACGTAGAAACGTGATTGATGGCTCATTTTTTAGATAAACTTCTGAACTCTCTCTGTGGCTAAATGCTAGTTGCTAGCATGTTAGCATGTTAGCATTTAAGCTAATTTACTCACGTTTAAAGGCAAATACACACATGGCATGATGTAGAGAGGTTATAGGACAACCTTGGCACTTTCTAAACTTGAGGCTCTCTTGCTAGGTGCTAGCATGATGACTGTTAGCATGTTAGCATTTAAGCTAATTTACTCACATTGAAGGCAAATACACACATGGCATGATATAGGGAGGTTATAGGACAACCTTGGCACTTTCTAAACTTGAGGCTCTCTTGCTAGGTGCTAGCATGATGACTGTTAGCATGTTAGCATTTAAGCTAATTTACTCACATTTAAAGGCAAATACACACATGGCATGATGTAGGGAGGTTATAGGACAACCTTGGCACTTTCTAAACTTGAGGCTCTCTTGCTAGGTGCTAGCATGGTAGCCATTAGCATATTATCATTTAAGCTAATTTACTCATGTCTAAAGGCAAATACACACATGGCATGATGTAGGGAGGTTATAGGACAACCTTGGCAGTTTCTAAACTTGAGGCTGTCTTGCTAGGTGCTAGCATGTTAGCCGTTAGCATGTTAGCATTTAAGCTAATTTACTAATGTCTAAAGGCAAATACACACATGGCATGATGTAGGGAGGTTATAGGACAACCTTGGCACTCTCTAAACTTGGGACTCTCTTGCTAGGTGCTAGCATGATGACTGTTAGCATGTTAGCATTTAAGCTAATTTGCTTATGTTTAAAGGCAAATACACACATGGCATGATGCAGGGACGTTATAGGACAACCTTGGCAGTTTCTAAACTTGAGGCTCTCTTGCTAGGTGCTAGCATGTTAGCCGGTAGCATGTTAGCATTTAAGCTAATTTGCTCATGTCTAAAGGCAAATACACACATGGCATGATGTAGGGAGGTTATAGGACAACCTTGGCACTTTCTAAACTTGGGACGCTCTTGCTAGGTGCTAGCATGATGGCTGTTAGCATGTTAGCATTTAAGCTAATTTGCTAATGTTTAAAGGCAAATACACACATATATGATGCAGGGACGTTATAGGACATCCTTGGCAGTCTCTAAACTTGAGGCTGTCTTGCTAGGTGCTAGCATGTTAGCCGTTAGCATGTTAGCATTTAATCTAATTTACTCATGTCTAAAGGCAAATACACACAAGGCATGATGTAGGGAGTTCATAGGACAACCTTGGCACTTTCTAAACTTGAGGCCCTCTTGCTAGTTGCTAGCATGGTAGCCGTTAGCATGTTAGCATTTAAGCCAATTTACTTATGTCTACAGGCAAATTCACACATGGCATGATGTAGGGAGGTTATAGGACAACCTTGGCACTTTCTAAACTTGAGGCCCTCTTGCTAGTTGCTAGCATGTTAGCCGTTAGCATGTTAGCATTTAAGCTAATTTACTTATGTCTAAAGGCAAATACACACATGGCATGATGTAGGGAGGTTACAGGACAACCTTGGCACTTTCTAAACTTGAGGCTCTCTTGCTAGGTGCTAGCATAATGACTGTTAGCGTGTTAGCATTTAAGCTAATTTACTCATGTCTAAAGGCAAATACACACATGGCATGATGTAGGGAGGTTATAGGACAACCTTGGCACTTTCTAAACTTGAGGCTCTCTTGCTAGGTGCTAGCATGATAACTGTTAGCATGTTAGCATGTTAGCATTTAAGCTAAATTACTCACATTTAAAGGCAAATACACACATGGCATGATATAGGGAGGTTATAGGACAACCTTGGCACTTTCTGAAATTGAAATCTCTTGCTAGGTGCTAGCATGGTAGCCGTTAGCATGTTAGCATTTAAGCTAATTGACTCATGTCTAAAGGCAAATACACACATGGCATGATGTAGGGAGGTTATAGGACAACCTTGGCACTTTCTAAACTTGAGGCTCTCTTGCTAGGTGCTAGCATAATGATTGTTAGCATGTTAGCATTTAAGCTAATTTACTCATGTTTAAAGGCAAATACACACATGGCATGATATAGGGAGGTTATAGGACAACCTTGGCACTTTCTAAACTTGGGACTCTCTTGCTAGGTGCTAGCATGATGACTGTTAGCATGTTAGCATTTAAGCTAATTTGCTCACGTTTAAAGGCAAATACACACATGCATGATGCAGGGACGTCATAGGACATCCTTGGCAGTTTCTAAACTTAAGGCTGTCTTGCTAGGTGCTAGCATGTTAGCATTTAAGCTAATTTACTCATGTCTAAAGGCAAATACACACATGGCATGATGTAGGGAGGTTATAGGACAACCTTGGCACTTTCTAAACTTGAGGCTCTCTTGCTATGTCCTAGCATGATGACTGTTAGCATGTTAGCATTCAAGCTAATTTACTCAAGTTTAAAGGCAATTACACACTTGGCATGATGTGGGGACACTATGGGACTGCATCAACTTTTTCCGTACTTGAGGCTTTCTTGCTAGGTGCTACCGCGGTAGCCGTTGGCCCACCGGGCCCGAGGTTCACAGCACAGGTGGCCAGTCCATCAAAATTTCCGCGGGAATTTTCTAGTTATGGACTGGCCCAGTAGCCAGCCCATAGACTGCTACTTGCAGTAGCAGTCTATGGGCTGGCTACTGAGCCAGCCCATATTGTTATTGCTGTTTAGTTATTATTATTTTTTTTATTCTTATATCTTAATCTTCCACTTTTTGCGCGCGTAATGCGGCCAAAACCGCAAGAAGGACCCCCACACATGTTACACCGCCGGAAACGTGGCACTCGGGACTACAGCGGTATTTAGTTTTTGGAAAGTTTTGTGTAACCATGGCGACGCTATTAACGAAAACGTTAAAAAATGGGCCACTTGATTAGGGAATCGCTGTTCTATTTTTAGAACAGCATATAGAAAACGAGAATTTACAGACTTTTCACAGCCTTTTAGCTCAGCCATACGGCCACGTAGAAACGTGATTGATGGCTCATTTTTGAGATAAACGTCTGAACTCTCTCTGTGGCTAAATGCTAATTGCTAGCATGTTAGCATGTTAGCATTTAAGCTAATTTACTCATGTCTAAAGGCAAATACACACATGGCATGATGTAGGGAGGTCATAGGACAACCTTGGCAGTTTCTAAACTTGAGGCTCTCTTGCTAGGTGCTAGCATGTTAGCCGTTAGCATGTTAGCATTTTAGCTAATTTACTCATGACTAAAGGGAAATACACACATGGCATGATGTAGGGAGGTTATAGGACAACCTTGGCACTTTCTAAACTTGAGGCTCTCTTGCTAGGTGCTAGCATGATAACTGTTAGCATGTCAGCATTTAAGCTAATTTACTCACGTTTAAAGGCAAATACACACATTGCATGATATAGGGAGGTTATAGGACAACCTTGGCACTTTCTAAACTTGAAACGCTCTTGCTAGGTGCTAACATGGTAGCCGTTAGCATGTTAGCATTTAAGCTAATTTACTCATGTCTAAAGGTATATACACACATGGCATGATGTAGGGAGGTTATAGGACAACCTTGGCACTTTCTAAACTTGATGCTCTCTTGCTAGGTGCTACCATGGTAGCCGTTAGCATGTTAGCATTTAAGCTAATTTACTCATGTCTACAGGCAAATAGACACATGGCATGATGTAGGGAGGTTATAGGACAACCTTGGCAGTTTCTAAACTTGAGGCCCTCTTGCTAGGTGCTAACATGGTAGCCGTTAGCATGTTAGCATTTAAGCTAACTTACTCATGTCTACAGGCAAATAGACTCATGGCATGATGTAGGGAGGTTATAGGACAACCTTGGCACTTTCTAAACTTGAGGGCCTCTTGCTAGTTGCTAGCATGGTAGCCGTTAGCATGTTAGCATTTAAGCTAATTTACTTATGTCTACAGGCAAATTCACACATGGCATGATGTAGGGAGGTTATAGGACAACCTTGGCACTTTCTAAACTTGAGGCTCTCTTGCTAGGTGCTAGCCTGATGACTGTTAGCATTTTAGCATTTAAGCTACTTTGCTCATGTTTAAAGGCAAATACACACATGCATGATGCGGGGACGTTATAGGACATCCTTGGCACTTTCTAAACTTGAGGCTGTCTTGCTAGGTGGTAGCATAATGACTGTTAGCATGTTAGCATTTAAGCTAATTTACTCACGTTTAAAGGCAAATACACACATGGCATGATGTAGGGAGGTTATAGGACAACCTTGGCAGTTTCTAAACTTGAAACTAGCTAGCATGGTAGCCGTTAGCATGTTAGCATTTAAGCTAATTTACTCATGTCTTCAGGCAAATACACATATGGCATGGTGTAGGGAGGTTATAGGACAACCTTGGCACTTTCTAAACTTGAGGCTCTCTTGCTAGGTGCTAGCATAATGATTGTTAGCATGTTAGCATTTAAGCTAACTTACTCACGTTTAAAGGCAAATACACACATGACATGATGTGGGGAGGCTATACGACAACCTTGGTAGTTTCTAAACTTGAGGCTGTCTTGCTAGGTGCTAGCATGTTAGCCGTTAGCATGTTAGCATTTAAGCTAATTTACTCATGTCTAAAGGCAAATACACACATGGCATGATGTAGGGAGGTTATAGGACAACCTTGGCACTTTCTAAACTTGAGACTCTCTTGCTAGGTGCTAGCATGATGACTGTTAGCATGTTAGCATTTAAGCTAATTTGCTCATGTTTGAAGGCAAATTAACACATGCATGATGCAGGGACGTTATAGGACATCCTTGGCAGTTTCTAAACTTGAGGATGTCTTGCTAGGTGCTAGCATGTTAGCCGTTAGCATGTTAGCATTTAAGCTAATTTACTCATGTCTAAAGGCAAATACACACATGGCATGATGTAGGGAGGTTATAGGACAAGCTTGGCACTTTCTAAACTTGAGGGTCTGTTGCTATGTGCTAGCATGATAACTGTTAGCATGTTAGCATTTAAGCTAATTTACTCACATTTAAAGGCAAATACACACATGGCATGATATAGGGAGGTTGAAGGACAACCTTGGCACTTTGTAAACTTGAAACTCTCTTGCTAGGTGCTAGCATGTTAGCCGTTAGCATGTTAGCATTTAAGCTAATTTACTCATGTCTAAAGGCAAATACACACATGCATGATGCAGGGACGTTATAGGACAACCTTGCCAGTTTCTAAAATAAGGCCCTCTTGCTAGGTGCTAGCATGGTAGCCGTTAGCATGTTAGCATTTAAGCTAATTTACTCATGTCTACAGGCAAATGCACACATGACATGATGTAGGGAGGTTATAGGACAACCTTGGCACTTTCTAAACTTGAGGCCCTCTTGCTAGGTGCTAGCATGGTAGCCGTTAGCACGTTAGCATTTAAGCTAATTTACTCATGTCTAAAGGCAAATACACACATGGCATGATGTAGGGAGGTTTTGGACAACCTTGGCACTTTCTAAACTTGAGGCTCTCTTGCTAGGTGCTAGCATGACGACTGTTAGCATGTTAGCATTTAAGCTAATTTACTCACATTTAAAGGCAAATACACACATGGCATGATGTAGGGAGGTTATAGGACAACCTTGGCACTTTCTAAACTTGAGGCGCTCTTGCTAGTTGCTAGCATGATAACTGTTAGCATGTTAGCATTTAAGCTAATTTACTCACGTTTAAAGGCAAATACACACATGGCATGATGTAGGGAGGTTATCGGACAACCTTGGCACTTTCTAAACTTGAGGCTCTCTTGCAAGGTGCTAGCATAATGATTGTTAGCATGTTAGCATTTTAGCTAATTTACTCAAGTTTAAAGGCAAATACACACTTGGCATGATGTGGGGACACTATGGGACTGCATCAACCTTTTCCGCACTTGAGGCTTTCTTGCTAGGTGCTACCGCGGTAGCCGTTGGCACACCGGGCCCGAGGTTCACAGCACAGGTGGCCAGTCCATCAAAATTTCCGCGGGAATTTTCTAGTTATTCTTATATCTTAATCTTCCCACTTTTGTGCGCGTAATGCGGCCAAAACCGCAGGAAGGATCCCCACACATGTTACACCGCCGGAAACGTGGCACTCGGGACTACAGCGGTATTTATTTTTTGGAACGTTTTGTGTAACCATGGCGACGCTATTCGCGTTTGAAAAACGCAAAAATCAATGGTTCAAAAAATTAGGGACATTTGGGCTATTTTTAGAACAGCTCATGCCAGTGAAAAGAATGAGAATTTACAGACTTTTCACAGCCTTGTAGCTCAGCCATACGGCCACGTAGAAACGTGATTGATGGCTAATTTTTGAGATAAACTTCTGAAGTCTCTCTGTGGCTAAATGCTAATTGCTAGCATGTTAGCATGTTAGCATTTAAGCTAATTTACTCACATCTAAAGGCAAATACACACATGGCATGATGTAGGGAGGTGATAGGACAACCTTGGCACTTTCTAAACTTGAGGCTCTCTTGCTAGGTGCTAGCATAATGATTGTTAGCATGTTAGCATTCAAGCTAATTTGCTCACGTTTAAAGGCAAATACACACATGCATGATGCAGGGACGTCATAGGACATCCTTGGCACTTTCTAAACTTAAGGCTGTCTTGCTAGGTGCTAGCATGTTAGCATGTTAGCATTTAAGCTAATTTACTCATGTCTAAAGGTAAATACACACATGGTATGATGTAGGGAGGTTATAGGACAACCTCGGCACTTTCTTAACTTGAGGCTCTCTTGCTAGGTGCTAGCATGATAACTGTTAGCATGTTAGCATTTAAGCTAATTTACTCAAGTTTAAATGCAATTACACAGTTGGCATGATGTGGGGACACTATGGGACTGCATCAACTTTTTCCGTACTTGAGGCGTTCTTGCTAGGTGCTACCGCAGTAGCCGTTGGCCCACCGGGCCCGAGGTTCACAGCACAGGTGGCCAGTCCATCAAAATTTCCGCGGGAATTTTCTAGTTATTATTTTTTTTATTCTTATATCTTAATCTTCCACTTTTTGCGCGAGTAATGCGGCCAAAACCGCAAGAAGGACCCCCACACATGTTACACCGCCGGAAACGTGGCGCTCGGGACTACAGCGGTATTTAATTTTGGAAAGTTTTGTGTAACCATGGCGACGCTATTAACGAAAACGTTAAAAAATGGGCCACTTGATTAGGGAAATTCTTGTTCTATTTTTAGAACAGCACATAGAAAACGAGAATTTACAGACTTTTTCACAGCCTTGTAGCTCAGCCATACGGCCACGTAGAAACGTGATTGACGGCTCATTTTTGAGATAAACTTCTCTACTCTCTCTGTGGCTAATTAGTTTTGTCGTAGGATGTTTAGTTTTCCCTCTATCTTCGTCAGAAGGAGGTGTGCGCAGTTGCAGTGTCTCCCACTCTGACTCCACTGTGGCAGGGGAGACGAAGAGAAAACTTTTTGGCTTTGCAAACAACTCCTCTTCCTGGCCACACCGTTTTAGCCAGCTCGATTTAATTTGGTGAAAACGTAGGAAATCTTGTCCCCTTTCCAAAAATGTCACTCTTATGTCTGAGAGATGTACGGATTGCCTTCTGGGCCCTCAGAAGCGAGAAGAGCGCCGGCATGTCTCCCATTCACTCCCATGTTAAAGACGCCGTCTTTTCTTTCTCCAAACCTTTAATTTTCTGTGTTTTCAACTCGTCATCTTGCGGTCGTTTCTCAACCGATATGCAAAACGAGCAGATCTATGCGAAGCCCCGACCCTCGGGCCGGTCACGGTCATCTCGTGGTGTCGATATCTCGAATCGTTTGGCCGTAAGAAGCTTCTGTTCGACATGAGCGATTCAGCCCTCTGAGCTCATTCACTGCCATGGCCACCACCTCCTCCTCCTCACACCCCCTCCCTTCAAAAAACCCCTTTTCTTGACATGTGCGATTCCAATGATTCCCTTCCCAGCTGATACCATACAGCTCATTTATTGTGTAGATTTTAAAAGTTAGATTCTTCTAATTAAGCACAGTGACTCCAGGCACCTCAAAGACCAAAGTATCAAAATATCAACATTTTTATAGAATCCATGATACAGCAATAAGCTGTGTTATCATCATGTCAGGAATCGATAGTTCAGTATCGACCCGCATGCCATAAACTCTCTGCTCTTTAGTCCTCCATGGCAATGCAAGTGCTGCTTTCAATTGGAAAACAACACATGACATGTACAGACACCACAGCAGTGCCTGACAACTTTCAAGACTTGATGCTATGTTGCTAGGCCCTCTTGCTAGGTGCTAGCATGGTAGCCATTAGCATGTTAGCATTTAAGCTAATTTACTCATGTCTAAAGGCAAATACACACATGGCATGATGTAGGGAGGTTATAGGACAACCTTGGCACTTTCTAAACTTCAGGTCCTTTTGCTAGGTGCTAGCATGGTAGCCGTTAGCATGTTAGCATTTAAGCTAATTTACTCATGTCTAAAGGAAAATATACACATGGCATGATGTCTGGAGGTTATAGGACAACCTTGGCGCTTTCTAAACTTGAGGCTCTCTTGCTAGGTGCTAGCATGATAACTGTTAGCATGTTAGCATCTAAGCTAATTTACTCACGTTTAAAGGCAAATACACACACGGCATGATATAGGGAGGTTATAGGACAACCTTGGCACTTTGTAAACTTGAAACCCTCTTGCTAGGTGCTAGCATGGTAGCCGTTAGCATGTTAGCATTTAAGCTAATTTACTCATGTCTAAAGGCAAATACACACATGGCATGATGTAGGGAGGTTATAGGACAACCTTGGCACTTTCTCAACTTGATGCTCTCTTGCTAGGTGCTAGCATGTAGCCGTTAGCATGTTAGCATTGAAGCTAATTTACTCATGTCTTCAGGCAAATACACATATGGCATGGTGTAGGGAGGTTATAGGACAACCTTGGCACTTTCTAAATTTGAGGCTCTCTTGCTAGTTGCTAGCATGATAACTGTTAGCATGTAAGCATCTAAGCTAATTTACTCACGTTTAAAGGCAAATACACACATGGCATGATATAGGGAGGTTATAGGACAACCTTGGCACTTTGTAAACTTGAAACCCTCTTGCTAGGTGCTAGCATGGTAGCCGTTAGCATGTTAGCATTTAAGCTAATTTACTCATGTCTAAAGGCAAATACACACATGGCATGATGTAGGGAGGTTATAGGACAACCTTGGCGCTTTCTAAACTTGAGGCTCTCTTGCTAGGTGCTAGCATGATAACTGTTAGCATGTTAGCATCTAAGCTAATTTACTCACGTTTAAAGGCAAATACACACACGGCATGATATAGGGAGGTTATAGGACAACCTTGGCACTTTGTAAACTTGAAACCCTCTTGCTAGGTGCTAGCATGGTAGCCGTTAGCATGTTAGCATTTAAGCTAATTTACTCATGTCTAAAGGCAAATACACATATGGCATGGTGTAGGGAGGTTATAGGACAACCTTGGCACTTTCTAAATTTGAGGCTCTCTTGCTAGGTGCTAGCATGATAACTGTTAGCATGTAAGCATCTAAGCTAATTTACTCACGTTTAAAGGCAAATACACACATGGCATGATATAGGGAGGTTATAGGACAACCTTGGCACTTTGTAAACTTGAAACCCTCTTGCTAGGTGCTAGCATGGTAGCCGTTAGCATGTTAGCATTTAAGCTAATTTACTCATGTCTAAAGGCAAATACACACATGGCATGATGTAGGGAGGTTATAGGACAACCTTGGCACTTTCTCAACTTGATGCTCTCTTGCTAGGTGCTCGCATGGTAGCCGTTAGCATGTTAACATTGAAGCTAATTTACTCATGTCTTCAGGCAAATACACATATGGCATGGTGTAGGGAGGTTATAGGACAACCTTGGCACTTTCTAAACTTGAGGCTCTCTTGCTAGGTGCTAGCATAATGATTGTTAGCATGTTAGCATTTAAGCTAATTTACTCATGTTTAAAGGCAAATACACACATGGCATGATGTAGGGAGGTGATAGGACAACCTTGGCACTTTCTAAACTTGGGACTCTCTTGCTAGGTGCTAGCATGATGACTGTTAGCATGTTAGCATTTAAGCTAATTTGCTCACGTTTAAAGGCAAATACACACATGCATGATGCAGGGACGTCATAGGACATCCGTGGCAGTTTCTAAACTTAAGGCTGTCTTGCTAGGTGCTAGCATGGTAGCCGTTAGCATGTTAGCATTTAAGCTAATTTACTCATGTCTAAAGGCAAATACACACATGGCATGATGTCTGGAGGTTATAGGACAACCTTGGCGCTTTCTAAACTTGAGGCTCTCTTGCTAGGTGCTAGCATGATAACTGTTAGCATGTTAGCATCTAAGCTAATTTACTCACGTTTAAAGGCAAATACACACACGGCATGATATAGGGAGGTTATAGGACAACCTTGGCACTTTGTAAACTTGAAACCCTCTTGCTAGGTGCTAGCATGGTAGCCGTTAGCATGTTAGCATTTACGCTAATTTACTCATGTCTAAAGGCAAATACACACATGGCATGATGTAGGGAGGTTATAGGACAACCTTGGCACTTTCTAAACTTGATGCTCTCTTGCTAGGTGCTAGCATGGTAGCCGTTAGAATGTTAGCATTTAAGCTAATTTACTCATGTCTTCAGGCAAATACACACATGGCATGGTGTAGGGAGGTTATAGGACAATCTTGGCGCTTTCTAAACTTGAGGCTCTCTTGCTAGGTGCTAGCATGATAACTGTTAGCATGTTAGCATCTAAGCTAATTTACTCACGTTTAAAGGCAAATACACACACGGCATGATATAGGGAGGTTATAGGACAACCTTGGCACTTTGTAAACTTGAAACCCTCTTGCTAGGTGCTAGCATGGTAGCCGTTAGCATGTTAGCATTTAAGCTAATTTACTCATGTCTAAAGGCAAATACACACATGGCATGATGTAGGGAGGTTATAGGACAACCTTGGCACTTTCTCAACTTGATGCTCTCTTGCTAGGTGCTAGCATGTAGCCGTTAGCATGTTAGCATTGAAGCTAATTTACTCATGTCTTCAGGCAAATACACATATGGCATGGTGTAGGGAGGTTATAGGACAACCTTGGCACTTTCTAAATTTGAGGCTCTCTTGCTAGGTGCTAGCATGATAACTGTTAGCATGTAAGCATCTAAGCTAATTTACTCACGTTTAAAGGCAAATACACACATGGCATGATATAGGGAGGTTATAGGACAACCTTGGCACTTTGTAAACTTGAAACCCTCTTGCTAGGTGCTAGCATGGTAGCCGTTAGCATGTTAGCATTTAAGCTAATTTACTCATGTCTAAAGGCAAATACACACATGGCATGATGTAGGGAGGTTATAGGACAACCTTGGCACTTTCTCAACTTGATGCTCTCTTGCTAGGTGCTCGCATGGTAGCCGTTAGCATGTTAGCATTGAAGCTAATTTACTCATGTCTTCAGGCAAATACACATATGGCATGGTGTAGGGAGGTTATAGGACAACCTTGGCACTTTCTAAACTTGAGGCTCTCTTGCTAGGTGCTAGCATAATGATTGTTAGCATGTTAGCATTTAAGGTAATTTACTCATGTTTAAAGGCAAATACACACATGACATGATGTGGGGAGGTTGTAGGACAACCTTGGCACTTTCTCAACTTGATGCTCTCTTGCTAGGTGCTAGCATGGTAGCCGTTAGCATGTTAGCATTTAAGCTAATGTAATCATGTCTAAAGGCAAATACACACATGGCATGATGTAGGGAGGTTATAGGACAACCTTGGCACTTTCTAAACTTGAGGCTCTCTTGCTAGGTGCTAGCATAATGATTGTTAGCATGTTAGCATTTAAGCTAATTTACTCATGTTTAAAGGCAAATACACACATGGCATGATGTAGGGAGATGATAGGACAACCTTGGCACTTTCTAAACTTGAGGCTCTCTTGCTAGGTGCTAGCATAATGATTGTTAGCATGTTAGCATTTAAGCTAATTTACTCATGTTTAAAGGCAAATACACACATGGCATGATGTAGGGAGGTTATAGGACAACCTTGGCACTTTCTAAACTTGGGACTCTCTTGCTAGGTGCTAGCATAATGGCTGTTAGCATGTTAGCATTTAAGCTAATTTGCTAATGTTTAAAGGCAAATACACACATGCATGATGCAGGGACGTTATAGGACATCCTTGGCAGTTTCTAAACTTGAGGCTGTCTTGCTAGGTGCTAGCATGTTAGCCGTTAGCATGTTAGCATTTAAGCTAATTTACTCATGTCTAAAGGCAAATACACACATGGCATGATGTAGGGAGTTTATAGGACAACCTTGGCACTTTCTAAACTTGAGGGCCTCTTGCTAGTTGCTAGCATGGTAGCCGTTAGCATGTTAGCATTTAAGTTAATTTACTTATGTCCACAGGCAAATTCACACATGGCATGATGTAGGGAGGTTATAGGACAACCTTGGCACTTTCTAAACTTGAGGCTCTCTTGCTAGGTGCTAGCATAATGATTGTTAGCATGTTAGCATTTAAGCTAATTTACTCACGTTTAAAGGCAAATACACACATGACATGATGTAGGGAGGTGATAGGACAACCTTGGTAGTTTCTAAACTTGAGGCTGTCTTGCTAGGTGCTAGCATGTTAGCCGTTAGCATGTTAGCATTTAAGCTAATTTACTCACGTCTAAAGGCAAATACACACATGGCATGATGTAGGGAGGTTATTGGACAACCTTGGCACTTTCTAAACTTGAGGCTCTCTTGCTAGGTGCTAGCATGATGACTGTTAGCATGTTAGCATTTAAGCTAATTTGCTCATGTTTAAAGGCAAATACACACATGGCATGATGTAGGGAGGTTATAGGACAACCTTGGCACTTTCTAAACTTGAGGCTCTCTTGCTAGGTGCTAGCATGATAACTGTTAGCATGTTAGCATTTAAGCTAATTTACTCATGTCTAAAGGCAAATACACACATGGCATGATGTAGGGAGGTTATAGGACAACCTTGGCACTTTCTCAACTTGATGCTCTCTTGCTAGGTGCTAACATGGTAGCCGTTAGCATGTTAGCATTTAAGCTAATTTACTCATGTCTTCAGGCAAATACACATATGGCATGGTGTAGGGAGGTTATAGGACAACCTTGGCACTTTCTAAACTTGAGGCTCTCTTGCTAGGTGCTAGCATAATGATTGTAAGCATGTTAGCATTTAAGCTAATTTACTCACGTTTAAAGGCAAATACACACATGACATGATGTGGGGAGGTTATAGGACAACCTTGGTAGTTTCTAAACTTGAGGCTGTCTTGCTAGGTGCTAGCATGTTAGCCGTTAGCATGTTAGCATTTAAGCTAATTCACTCATGTCTAAAGGCAAATACACACATTGCATGATGTAGGGAGGTTATAGGACAACCTTGGCACTTTCTAAACTTGGGACTCTCTTGCTAGGTGTTAGCATGATAACTGTTAGCATGTTAGCATTTAAGCTAATTTGCTCATGTTTAAAGGCAAATACACACATGCATGATGCAGGGACGTTATAGGACATCCTTGGCAGTTTCTAAACTTGAGGCTGTCTTGCTAGGTGCTAGCATGTTAGCCGTTAGCATGTTAGCATTTAAGCTAATTTACTCATGTCTAAAGGCAAATACACACATGGCATGATGTAGGGAGGTTATAGGACAACCTTGGCACTTTCTAAACTTCAGGCCCTCCTGCTAGGTTCTAGCATGGTAGCCGTTAGCACGTTAGCATTTAAACTAATTTACTCATGTCTAAAGGCAAATACACACGGCATGATGTCGGGAGGTTATAGGACAACCTTGGCACTTTCTAAACTTGAGGCTCTCTTGCTAGGTGCTAGCATGATAACTGTTAGCATGTTAGCATTTAAGCTAATTTACTCATGTCTAAAGGCAAATACACACATGGCATTATGCAGGGAGGTTATAGGACAACCTTGGCAGTTTCTAAACTTGAGGCCCTCTTGCTAGGTGCTAGCATAGTAGCTGTTAGCAGGTTAGCATTTAAGCTAATTTACTCATGTCTAAAGGATAATACACACATGGCATGATGTAGGGAGGTTATAGGACAACCTTGGCACTTTCTAAACTTGAGGCTCTCTTGCTAGGTGCTAGCATGATGACTGTTAGCATGTTAGCATTTTAGCTAATTTACTCATGTCTAAGGGCAAATACACACATGGCATGATGTGGGGACACTGTAGGACTGCCCCAAACTTTTCAGGACCTGAGGCTGTTTTGCTAGGTGTTAGCATGGTAGCCGTTAGCATGTTAGCATTTTCGCTAATTTTCCAAAGTTTAAAGGCAAATACACACTTGGCATGATGTGGGGACACTGTAGGACTGCCCCAAACTTTTCAGGACCTGAGGCTGTTTTGCTAGGTGTTAGCATGGTAGCCGTTAGCATGTTAGCATTTAAGCTAATTTACTCATGTCTAAAGGCAAATACACACATGGCATGATGTAGGGAGGTTATAGGACAACCTTGGCACTTTCTAAACTTGGGACTCTCTTGCTAGGTGCTAGCATGATGACTGTTAGCATGTTACCATTTAAGCTAATTTGCTCATGTTTAAAGGCAAATACACATATGCATGATGCAGGGACGTTATAGGACATCCTTGGCAGTTTCTAAACTTGAGGCTGTCTTGCTAGGTGCTAGCATGTTAGCCGTTATCATGTTAGCATTTAAGCTAATTTACTCATGTCTAAAGGCAAATACACACATGGCATGATGTAGGGAGGTTATAGGACAACCTTGGCACTTTCTAAACTTGAGGGTCTCTTGCTAGGTGCTAGCATGATAACTGTTAGCATGTTAGCATTTAAGCTAATTTACTCACGTTTAAAGGCATATATACACATGGCATGATATAGGGAGGTTGAAGGACAACCTTGGCACTTTGTAAACTTGAAACTCTCTTGCTAGGTGATAGCATGTTAGCCGTTAGCATGTTAGCATTTAAGCTAATTTACTCATGTCTAAAGGCAAATACACACATGGCATGATGTAGGGAGGCTATAGGACAACCTTGGCACGTTCTCAACTTGATGCTCTCTTGCTAGGTGCTAGCGTGGTAGCCGTTAGCATGTTAACATTTAAGCTAATTTACTCATGTCTAAAGGCAAATATACACATGGCATGATGTAGGTAGGTTATAGGACAACCTTGGCACTTTCTAAACTTGAGGCTCTCTTGCTAGGTGCTAGCATAATGATTGTTAGCATGTTAGCATTTAAGCTAATTTACTCACGTTTAAAGGCAAATACACACATGGCATGATGTAGGGAGGTGATAGGACAACCTTGGCACTTTCTAAACTTGGGACTCTCTTTCTAGGTGCTAGCATGATGACTGTTAGCATGTTAGCATTTAAGCTAATTTGCTCACGTTTAAAGGCAAATACACACATGCATGATGCAGGGACGTCATAGGACATCCTTGGCAGTTACTAAACTTAAGGCTGTCTTGCTAGGTGCTAGCATGTTAGCATTTAAGCTAATTTACTCATGTCTAAAGGCAAATACACACATGGCATGATGTAGGGAGGTTATAGGGCAACCTTGGCACTTTCTAAACTTGAGGCTCTCTTGCTAGGTGCTAGCATGATAACTGTTAGCATGTTAGCATTTAAGCTAATTTACTCACGTTTAAAGGCAAATACACACATGGCATGATATAGGGAGGTTATAGGACAACCTTGGCACTTTGTAAACTTGAAACCCTCTTGCTAGGTACTAGCATGGTAGCCGTTAGCATGTTTGCATTTAAGCTAATTTACTCATGTCTAAAGGCAAATACACACATGGCATGATGTAGGGAGGTTATAGGACAACCTTGGCACTTTCTAAACTTGAGGCTCTCTTGCTAGGTGCTAGCATGGTAGCCGTTAGCATGTTAGCATTTAAGCTAATTTACTCATGTATACTGGCAAATACACACATGGCATGGTGTAGGGATGTTACAGGACAACCTTGGCACTTTCTAAAGTTGAGGTTCTCTTGCTAGGTGCTAGCATGATAACTGTTAGCATGTTAGCATTTAAGCTAATTTACTCATGATTAAAGGCTACTAAGCACATGTCATGATGTGGGGAGGTTATAGGACAACCTTGGTACTTTCTAAACTTGAGGCCCTCTTGCTAGGTGCTAGCATGATGACTGTCAGCATGTTAGCATTTTAGCTAATTTACTCATATCTAAAGGAAAATACACACATGGCATGATGTGGGGACACTGTAGGACTGCCCCAAACTTTTCAGGACCTGAGGCTGTTTTGCTACGTGTTAGCACGGTAGCCGTTATCATGTTAGCATTTTAGCATTTTAGCATTTTAGCTAATTTACTCAAGTTTAAAGGCAAATACACTCTTGGCATGATGTGGGGACACTATGGGACTGCATCAACCTTTTCCGTACTTGTGGCTTTCTTGCTAGGTGCTACCGCGGTAGCCGTTGGTGCAACGGGCCCGAGGTTCACAGCACAGGTGGCCAGTCCATCAAAATTTCCGCGGGAATTTTCTAGTTATGGACTGGCCCAGTAGCCAGCCCATAGACTGCTACTGCAAGTAGCAGTCTATGGGCTGGCTACTGAGCCAGCCCATATTGTTATTGCTGTTTAGTTATTATTCCGTATATCTTAATCTTCCACTTTTTGCGCGCGTAATGCGGCCAAAACCGCAAGAAGGACCCCCACACATGTTACACCGCCGGAAACGTGGCGCTCGGGACTACAGCGGTATTTAATTTTTGGAAAGTTTTGTGTAACCATGGCGACGCTATTAACGAAAACGTTAAAAAATGGGCCACTTGATTAGGGAATCGCTGTTCTATTTTTAGAACAGCACATAGAAAAACGAGAATTTACAGACTTTTCACAGCCTTTTAGCTCAGCCATACGGCCACGTAGAAACGTGATTGATGGCTCATTTTTGAGATAAACGTCTGAACTCTCTCTGTGGCTAAATGCTAATTGCTAGCATGTTAGCATGTTAGCATGTTAGCATTTAAGCTAATTTACTCATGTCTAAAGGCAAATACACACATGGCATGATGTAGGGAGGTCATAGGACAACCTTGGCAGTTTCTAAAGTTGAGGCTCTCTTGCTAGGTGCTAGCATGATAACTGTTAGCATGTTAGCCTTTAAGCTAATTTACTCACGTTTAAAGGCAAATACACACATGGCATGATATAGGGAGGTTATAGGACAACCTTGGCACTTTCTAAACTTGAAACCCTCTTGCTAGGTGCTAACATGGTAGCCGTTAGCATGTTAGCATTTAAGCTAATTTACTCATGTCTTCAGGCAAATACACATATGGCATGGTGTAGGGAGGTTATAGGACAACCTTGGCACTTTCTAAACTTGAGGCTGTCTTGCTAGGTGCTAGCATAATGATTGTTAGCATGTTAGCATTTAAGCTAATTTACTCACGTTTAAAGGCAAATATACACATGACATGATTTGGGGAGGTTATAGGACATCCTTGGCACTTTCTAAACTTGAGGCTCTCTTGCTAGGTGCTAGCATGTTAGCCGTTAGCATGTTAACATTTAAGCTAATTTACTCATGTCTAAAGGCAAATACACACGTGGCATGATGTAGGGAGGTTATAGGACAACCTTGGCACTTTCTAAACTTGAGGGTCTGTTGCTAGGTGCTAGCATGATAACTGTTAGCATGTTAGCATTTAAGCTAATTTACTCACGTTTAAAAGGCATATACACACATGGCATGATATAGGGAGGTTGAAGGACAACCTTGGCACTTTGTAAACTTGAAACTCTCTTGCTAGGTGCTAGCATGTTAGCCGTTAGCATGTTAGCATTTAAGCTAATTTACTCATGTCTAAAGGCAAATACACACATGGCATGATGTAGGGAGGTTATAGGACACCCTTGGCACTTTCTAAACTTGGGACTCTCTTGCTAGGTGCTAGCATGATGACTGTTAGCATGTTAGCATTTAAGCTAATTTGCTCATGTTTAAAGGCAAATACACACATGCATGATGCAGGGACGTTATAGGACATCCTTGGCACTTTCTAAACTTGAGGCTCTCTTGCTAGGTGCTAGCATAATGACTGTTAGCGTGTTAGCATATAAGCTAATTTACTCACGTTTAAAGACAAATACACACATGGCATGATGTGGGGAGGTTATAGGACAACCTTGGCAGTTTCTAAACTTAAGGCCCTCTTGCTAGGTGCTAGCATGGTAGCCGTTATCATGTTAGCATTTAAGCTACTTTACTCATGTCTACAGGCAAATGCACACATGACATGATGTAGGGAGGTTATAGGACAACCTTGGCACTTTCTAAACTTGAGGCCCTCTTGCTAGGTGCTAGCATGGTAGCCGTTAGCACGTTAGCATTTAAGCTAATTTACTCATGTCTAAAGGCAAATACACACATGGCATGATGTAGGGAGGTTATAGGACAACCTTGGCACTTTTTAAACTTGAGGCTCTCTTGCTAGGTGCTAGCATAATGATTGTTAGCATGTTAGCATTTAAGCTAATTTATTCACGTTTAAAGGCAAATACACACATGCATGATGCAGGGACGTCATAGGACATCCTTGGCAGTTTCTAAACTTAAGGCTGTCTTGCTAGGTGCTAGCATGTTAGCAATTAAGCTAATTTACTCATGTCTAAAGGCAAATACACAAATGGCATGATGTAGGGAGGTTATAGGACAACCTTGGCACTTTCTAAACTTGATGCTCTCTTGCTAGGTGCTAGCATGGTAGCCGTTAGCATGTTAGCATTTAAGCTAATTTATTCATGTCTTCAGGCAAATACACATATGGCATGGTGTAGGGAGGTTATAGGACAACCTTGGCACTTTCTAAACTTGAGGCTCTCTTGCTAGGTGCTAGCATGACGACTGTTAGCATATTGGCATTTAAGCTAATTTACTCACGTTTAAAGGCAAATACACACATGGCATGATGTAGGGATGTTATAGGACAACCTTGGTAGTTTCTAAACTTGAGGGTCTCTTGCTAGGTGCTAGCATGATAACTGTTAGCATGTTAGCATTTAAGCTAATTTACTCATGTTTAAAGGCAAATACACACATGGCATGATGTAGGGAGGTTATAGGACAACCATGGCACTTTCTAAACTTGAGGCTCTCTTGCTAGGTGCTAGCATAATGATTGTTAGCATGTTAGCATTTAAGCTAATTTACTCAAGTTTAAAGGCAATTACACACTTGGCATGATGTGGGGACACTATGGGACTGCATCAACTTTTTCCGTACTTGAGGCTTTCTTGCTAGGTGCTACCGCGGTAGCCGTTGGCGCACCGGGCCCGAGGTTCACAGCACAGGTGGCCAGTCCATCAAAATTTCCGCGGGAATTTTCTAGTTATGGACTGGCCCAGTAGCCAGCCCATAGACAGCTACTTGCAGTAGCAGTCTATGGGCTGGCTACTGAGCCAGCCCATATTGTTATTGCTGTTTAGTTATTATTATTTTTTTTATTCTTATATCTTAATCTTCCACTTTTTGCGCGCGTAATGCGGCCAAAACCGCAAGAAGGACCCCCACACATGTTACACCGCCGGAAATGTGGCGCTCGGGACTACAGCGGTATTTAATTTTTGGAAAGTTTTGTGTAACCATGGCGACGCTATTAACGAAAACGTTAAAAAATGGGCCACTTGATTCGGGAATCGCTGTTCTATTTTTAGAACAGCACATAGAAAACGAGAATTTACAGACTTTTCACAGCCTTTTAGCTCAGCCATACGGCCACGTAGAAACGTGATTGATGGCTCATTTTTGAGATAAATGTCTGAACTCTCTCTGTGGCTAAATGCTAATTGCTAGCATGTTAGCATGTTAGCATTTAAGCTAATTTACTCATGTCTAAAGGCAAATACACACATGGCATGATGTAGGGAGGTCATAGGACAACCTTGGCAGTTTCTAAACTTGAGGTTCTCTTGCTAGGTGCTAGCATGTTAGCCGTTAGCATGTTAGCATTTAAGCTAATTTACTCATGTCTAAAGGCAAATACACACATGGCATGATGTAGGGAGGTTATAGGACAACCTTGGCACTTTCTAAACTTGAGGCTCTCTTGCTAGGTGCTAGCATGATAACTGTTAGCATGTTAGCATTTAAGCTAATTTACTCAAGTTTAAAGGCAATTACACACTTGGCATGATGTGGGGACACTATGGGACTGCATCAACTTTTTCCGTACTTGAGGCTTTCTTGCTAGGTGCTACCGCGGTAGCCGTTGGCCCACCGGGCCCGAGGTTCACAGCACAGGTGGCCAGTCCATCAAAATTTCCGCGGGAATTTTCTAGTTTTTTTTATTCTTATATCTTAATCTTCCACTTTTTGCGCGCGTAATGCGGCCAAAACCGCAAGAAGGACCCCCACACATGTTACACCGCCGGAAACGTGGCGCTCGGGACTACAGCGGTATTTAATTTTTGGAAAGTTTTGTGTAACCATGGCGACGCTATTAACGAAAACGTTAAAAAATGGGCCACTTGATTAGGGAATCGCTGTTCTATTTTTAGAACAGCACATAGAAAACGAGAATTTACAGACTTTTCACAGCCTTTTAGCTCAGCCATACGGCCACGTAGAAACGTGATTGATGGCTCATTTTTGAGATAAACGTCTGAACTCTCTCTGTGGCTAAATGCTAATTGCTAGCATGTTAGCATGTTAGCATTTAAGCTAATTTACTCATGTCTAAAGGCAAATACACACATGGCATGATGTAGGGAAGTTATAGGACAACCTTGGCAGTTTCTAAACTTGAGGCTCTCTTGCTAGGTGCTAGCATTGTAGCCGTTAGCATGTTAGCATTTAAGCTAATTTACTCATGTCTAAAGGTAAATACACACATGGCATGATGTAGGGAGGTTATAGGACAACCTTGGCACTTTCTAAACTTGAGGCTCTCTTGCTAGGTGCTAGCATGACGACTGTTAGCATGTTACCATTCAAGCTAATTTACTCACATTTAAAGGCAAATACACACATGGCATGATGTAGGGAGGTTATAGGAAAACCTTGGCACTTTCTAAACTTGAGGCTCTCTTGCTAGGTGCTAGCATGACGACTGTTAGCATGTTAGCATTTAAGCTAATTTACTCACATTTAAAGGCAAATACACACATGGCATGATGTAGGGAGGCTATAGGACAACCTTGGCACTTTCTAAACTTGAGGCTCTCTTGCTAGGTACTAGCATGGTAGCCGTTAGCATGTTAGAATTTAAGCTAAATTACTCATGTCTAAAGGCAAATACACACATGGCATGATGTTGGGAGGTTATAGGACAACCTTGGATCTTTCTAAACTTGAAGCTCACTTGCTAGGTGCTAGCATCATAACTGTTAGCATGTTAGCATTTAAGCTAATTTACTCACATTTAAAGGCAAATACACACATGGCATGATGTAGGGAAGTTATAGGACAACCTTGGCAGTTTCTAAACTTGAGGCTCTCTTGCTAGGTGCTAGCATGGTAGCCGTTAGCATGTTAGCATATAAGCTAATTTACTCATGTCTAAAGGTAAATACACACATGGCATGATGTATGGATGTTATAGGACAACCTTGACACTTTCTAAACTTGAGGCTCTCTTGCTAGGTGCTAGCATGACGACTGTTAGCATGTTAACATTTAAGCTAATTTACTCACATTTAAAGGCAAATACACACATGGCATGATGTAGGTAGGTTATAGGACAACCTTGGCACTTTCTAAACTTGAGGCTCTCTTGCTAGGTGCTAGCATGGTAGCCGTTAGCATGTTAGCATTTAAGCTAATTTACTCATGTTTAAAGGCAAATACACCCATGGCATGATGCAGGGAGGTTATCGGACAACCTTGGCAGTTTCTAAACTTGATGCCCTCTTGCTAGGTGCTAGCATGGTAGCTGTTAGCATGTTAGCATGTAAGCCAATTTACTCATGTCTAAAGGATAATACACACATGGCATGATGTAGTGAGGTTATAGGACAACCTTGGCACTTTCTAAACTTGAGGCTCTCTTGCTAGGTGCTAGCATGATGACTGTTAACATGTTAGCATTTTAGCTAATTTACTCATGTCTAAGGGCAAATACACACATGGCATGATGTGGGGACACTGTAGGGCTGCCCCAAACTTTTCAGGACCTGAGGCTGTTTTGCTAGGTGTTAGCATGGTAGCCGTTAGCATGTTAGCATTTTCGCTAATTTTCTAAAGTTTAAAGGCAAATACACACTTGGCATGATGTGGGGACACTGTAGGACTGCCCCAAACTTTTCAGAACCTGAGGCTGTTTTGCTAGGTGTTAGCATGGTAGCCGTTAGCATGTTAGCATTTAAGCTAATATACTCATGTCTAAAGGCAAATACACACATGGCATGATGTAGGGAGGTTATAGGACAACCTTGGCACTTTCTAAACTTTAGGCTCTCTTGCTAGGTGCTAGCATGATAACTGTTAGCATGTTAGCATTTAAGCTAATTTACCCATGTTTAAAGGCAAATACACTAATGGCATGATGCAGGGAGGTTAAAAGACAACCTTGGAAGTTTCTAAACTTCAGGCCCTCTTGCTAGGTGCTAGCAGGGTAGCCGTTAGCATGTTAGGATTTAAGCTAATTTACTCATGTCTAAAGGAAATTACACACATGGCATGATTTAGGGAGGTTATAGGACAACCCAGGCACTTTCTTAACTTGAGGCTCTCTTGCTAGGTGCTAGCATGATGACTGTTAGCATGTTAGCATTTAAGCTAATTTACTCATGTCTAAAGGATAATACACACATGGCATGATTTAGGAAGGTTACAGGACAACCTTGGCACTTTCTAAACTTGAGGCTCTCTTGCTAGGTGCTAGCGTGATAACTGTTAGCATGTTAGCATTTAAGCTAATTTACTCATGTTTAAAGGCAAATACACCCATGGCATGATGCAGGGAGGTTATCGGACAACCTTGGCAGTTTCTAAACTTGATGCCCTCTTGCTAGGTGCTAGCATGGTAGCTGTTAGCATGTTAGCATTTAAGCTAATTTACTCATGTCTAAAGGATAATACACACATGGCATGATGTAGGGAGGTTATAGGACAACCTTGGCACTTTCTAAACTTGAGGCTCTCTTGCTAGGTACTAGCATGATGACTGTTAGCATGTTAGCATTTTAGCTAATTTACTCATGTCTAAGGGCAAATACACACATGGCATGATGTGGGGACACTGTAGGACTGCCCCAAACTTTTCAGGACCTGAGGCTGTTTTGCTAGGTGTTAGCATGGTAGCCGTTAGCATGTTAGCATTTTCGCTAATTTTCTAAAGTTTAAAGGCAAATACACATTTGGCATGATGTGGGAACACTGTAGGACTGCCCCAAACTTTTCAGGACCTGAGGCTGTTTTGCTAGGTGTTAGCATGGTAGCCGTTAGCATGTTAGCATTTAAGCTAATTTACTCATGTCTAAAGGTAAATACACACATGGCATGATGTAGGGAGGTTATAGGACAACCTTGGCACTTTCTAAACTTGAGGCTCTCTTGCTAGGTGCTAGCATGATAACTGTTAGCATGTTAGCATTTAAGCTAATTTACCCATGTTTAAAGGCAAATACACTAATGGCATGATGCAGGGAGGTTATAAGACAACCTTGGAAGTTTCTAAACTTTAGGCCCTCTTGCTAGGTGCTAGCAGGGTAGCCGTTAGCATGTTAGGATTTAAGCTAATTTACTCATGTCTAAAGGAAATTACACACATGGCATGATTTAGGGAGGTTACAGGACAACCCAGGCACTTTCTTAACTTGAGGCTCTCTTGCTAGGTGCTAGCATGATGACTGTTAGCATGTTAGCATTTAAGCTAATTTACTCATGTCTAAAGGATAATACACACATGGCATGATTTAGGAAGGTTATAGGACAACCTTGGCACTTTCTAAACTTGAGGCTCTCTTGCTAGGTGCTAGCATGATAACTGTTATCATGTTAGCATTTTAGCTAATTTACTAACGTTTAAAGGCAAATACACACATGGCATGATATAGGGAGGTTATAGGACAACCTTGGCACTTTCTAAACTTGAAACCCTCTTGCTAGGTGCTAGCATGGTAGCCGTTAGCATGTTAGCATTTAAGCTAATTTACTCATGTCTAAAGGCAAATACACACATGGCATGATGTAGGGAGGTAATAGGACAACCTTGGCACTTTCTAAACTTCAGGCTCTCTTGCTAGGTGCTAGCATCGTAGCCGTTAGCATGTTAGCATTTAAGCAAATTTACTCATGTCTAAAGGCAAATACACACATGGCATGGTGTAGGGATGTTACAGGACAACCTTGGTACTTTCTAAACTTGAGGCCCTCTTGCTAGGTGCTAGCATGACGACTGTTAGCATATTGGCATTTAAGCTAATTTACTCACGTTTAAAGGCAAATACACACATGGCATGATGTAGGGATGTTATAGGACAACCTTGGTAGTTTCTAAACTTTAGGGTCTCTTGCTAGGTGCTAGCATGATAACTGTTAGCATGTTAGCATTTAAGCTAATTTACTCATGTTTAAAGGCAAATACACACATGGCATGATGTAGGGAGGTTATAGGACAACCTTGGCACTTTCTAAACTTGAGGCTCTCTTGCTAGGTGCTAGCATAATGATTGTTAGCATGTTAGCATTTAAGCTAATTTACTCACATTTAAAGGCAAATACACACATGGCATGATGTAGGGAAGTTATAGGACAACCTTGGCAGTTTCTAAACTTGAGGCTCTCTTGCTAGGTGCTAGCATTGTAGCCGTTAGCATGTTAGCATTTAAGCTAATTTACTCATGTCTAAAGGTAAATACACACATGGCATGATGTAGGGAGGTTATAGGACAACCTTGGCACTTTCTAAACTTGAGGCTCTCTTGCTAGGTGCTAGCATGACGACTGTTAGCATGTTACCATTCAAGCTAATTTACTCACATTTAAAGGCAAATACACACATGGCATGATGTAGGGAGGTTATAGGAAAACCTTGGCACTTTCTAAACTTGAGGCTCTCTTGCTAGGTGCTAGCATGACGACTGTTAGCATGTTAGCATTTAAGCTAATTTACTCACATTTAAAGGCAAATACACACATGGCATGATGTAGGGAGGTTATAGGAAAACCTTGGCACTTTCTAAACTTGAGGCTCTCTTGCTAGGTACTAGCATGGTAGCCGTTAGCATGTTAGAATTTAAGCTAAATTACTCATGTCTAAAGGCAAATACACACATGGCATGATGTTGGGAGGTTATAGGACAACCTTGGATCTTTCTAAACTTGAAGCTCACTTGCTAGGTGCTAGCATCATAACTGTTAGCATGTTAGCATTTAAGCTAATTTACTCACATTTAAAGGCAAATACACACATGGCATGATGTAGGGAAGTTATAGGACAACCTTGGCAGTTTCTAAACTTGAGGCTCTCTTGCTAGGTGCTAGCATGGTAGCCGTTAGCATGTTAGCATATAAGCTAATTTACTCATGTCTAAAGGTAAATACACACATGGCATGATGTATGGATGTTATAGGACAACCTTGACACTTTCTAAACTTGAGGCTCTCTTGCTAGGTGCTAGCATGACGACTGTTAGCATGTTAACATTTAAGCTAATTTACTCACATTTAAAGGCAAATACACACATGGCATGATGTAGGTAGGTTATAGGACAACCTTGGCACTTTCTAAACTTGAGGCTCTCTTGCTAGGTGCTAGCATGGTAGCCGTTAGCATGTTAGCATTTAAGCTAATTTACTCATGTTTAAAGGCAAATACACCCATGGCATGATGCAGGGAGGTTATCGGACAACCTTGGCAGTTTCTAAACTTGATGCCCTCTTGCTAGGTGCTAGCATGGTAGCTGTTAGCATGTTAGCATGTAAGCCAATTTACTCATGTCTAAAGGATAATACACACATGGCATGATGTAGTGAGGTTATAGGACAACCTTGGCACTTTCTAAACTTGAGGCTCTCTTGCTAGGTGCTAGCATGATGACTGTTAACATGTTAGCATTTTAGCTAATTTACTCATGTCTAAGGGCAAATACACACATGGCATGATGTGGGGACACTGTAGGGCTGCCCCAAACTTTTCAGGACCTGAGGCTGTTTTGCTAGGTGTTAGCATGGTAGCCGTTAGCATGTTAGCATTTTCGCTAATTTTCTAAAGTTTAAAGGCAAATACACACTTGGCATGATGTGGGGACACTGTAGGACTGCCCCAAACTTTTCAGAACCTGAGGCTGTTTTGCTAGGTGTTAGCATGGTAGCCGTTAGCATGTTAGCATTTAAGCTAATATACTCATGTCTAAAGGCAAATACACACATGGCATGATGTAGGGAGGTTATAGGACAACCTTGGCACTTTCTAAACTTTAGGCTCTCTTGCTAGGTGCTAGCATGATAACTGTTAGCATGTTAGCATTTAAGCTAATTTACCCATGTTTAAAGGCAAATACACTAATGGCATGATGCAGGGAGGTTAAAAGACAACCTTGGAAGTTTCTAAACTTCAGGCCCTCTTGCTAGGTGCTAGCAGGGTAGCCGTTAGCATGTTAGGATTTAAGCTAATTTACTCATGTCTAAAGGAAATTACACACATGGCATGATTTAGGGAGGTTATAGGACAACCCAGGCACTTTCTTAACTTGAGGCTCTCTTGCTAGGTGCTAGCATGATGACTGTTAGCATGTTAGCATTTAAGCTAATTTACTCATGTCTAAAGGATAATACACACATGGCATGATTTAGGAAGGTTACAGGACAACCTTGGCACTTTCTAAACTTGAGGCTCTCTTGCTAGGTGCTAGCATGATAACTGTTAGCATGTTAGCATTTAAGCTAATTTACTCATGTTTAAAGGCAAATACACCCATGGCATGATGCAGGGAGGTTATCGGACAACCTTGGCAGTTTCTAAACTTGATGCCCTCTTGCTAGGTGCTAGCATGGTAGCTGTTAGCATGTTAGCATTTAAGCTAATTTACTCATGTCTAAAGGATAATACACACATGGCATGATGTAGGGAGGTTATAGGACAACCTTGGCACTTTCTAAACTTGAGGCTCTCTTGCTAGGTACTAGCATGATGACTGTTAGCATGTTAGCATTTTAGCTAATTTACTCATGTCTAAGGGCAAATACACACATGGCATGATGTGGGGACACTGTAGGACTGCCCCAAACTTTTCAGGACCTGAGGCTGTTTTGCTAGGTGTTAGCATGGTAGCCGTTAGCATGTTAGCATTTTCGCTAATTTTCTAAAGTTTAAAGGCAAATACACATTTGGCATGATGTGGGAACACTGTAGGACTGCCCCAAACTTTTCAGGACCTGAGGCTGTTTTGCTAGGTGTTAGCATGGTAGCCGTTAGCATGTTAGCATTTAAGCTAATTTACTCATGTCTAAAGGTAAATACACACATGGCATGATGTAGGGAGGTTATAGGACAACCTTGGCACTTTCTAAACTTGAGGCTCTCTTGCTAGGTGCTAGCATGATAACTGTTAGCATGTTAGCATTTAAGCTAATTTACCCATGTTTAAAGGCAAATACACTAATGGCATGATGCAGGGAGGTTATAAGACAACCTTGGAAGTTTCTAAACTTTAGGCCCTCTTGCTAGGTGCTAGCAGGGTAGCCGTTAGCATGTTAGGATTTAAGCTAATTTACTCATGTCTAAAGGAAATTACACACATGGCATGATTTAGGGAGGTTACAGGACAACCCAGGCACTTTCTTAACTTGAGGCTCTCTTGCTAGGTGCTAGCATGATGACTGTTAGCATGTTAGCATTTAAGCTAATTTACTCATGTCTAAAGGATAATACACACATGGCATGATTTAGGAAGGTTATAGGACAACCTTGGCACTTTCTAAACTTGAGGCTCTCTTGCTAGGTGCTAGCATGATAACTGTTATCATGTTAGCATTTTAGCTAATTTACTAACGTTTAAAGGCAAATACACACATGGCATGATATAGGGAGGTTATAGGACAACCTTGGCACTTTCTAAACTTGAAACCCTCTTGCTAGGTGCTAGCATGGTAGCCGTTAGCATGTTAGCATTTAAGCTAATTTACTCATGTCTAAAGGCAAATACACACATGGCATGATGTAGGGAGGTAATAGGACAACCTTGGCACTTTCTAAACTTCAGGCTCTCTTGCTAGGTGCTAGCATCGTAGCCGTTAGCATGTTAGCATTTAAGCAAATTTACTCATGTCTAAAGGCAAATACACACATGGCATGGTGTAGGGATGTTACAGGACAACCTTGGTACTTTCTAAACTTGAGGCCCTCTTGCTAGGTGCTAGCATGATAACTGTTAGCATGTTAGCATTTTAGCTAATTTACTCATGTCTAAAGGAAAATACACACATGGCATGATATGGGGACACTGTAGGACTGCCCCAAACTTGTCAGGAACTGAGGCTATTTTGCTACATGTTAGCACGGTAGCCGTTAGCACGTTAGCATTTTAGCTAATTTACTCAAGTTTAAAGGCAAATACACACTTGGCATGATGTGGGGACACTGTGGGACTGCATCAACCTTTTCCGTACTTGAGGCTTTCTTGCTAGGTGCTACCGCAGTAGCCGTTGGCGCACCGGGCCCGAGGTTCACAGCACAGGTGGCCAGTCCATCAAAATTTCCGCGGGAATTTTCTAGTTATTCTTATATCTTAATCTTCCACTTTTTGTGCGCGTAATGCGGCCAAAACCGCAAGAAGGACCGCCACACATGTTACACCGTCGGAATCGTGACGCTCGGGACTACAGCGGTATTTATTTTTTGGAACGTTTCGTGTAACCATGGCGACGCTATTTGCGATAGAAAAAAAAATCGGCCACTAGATTAGGTACACCATTCTATTTTTAGAACAGCCGCATTCCAGAGAAAACGAGAATTTACAGACTATTCACAGCCTTGTAGCTCAGCCATACGGCCACGTAGAAACGTGGTTGATGGCTCATTTTTTAGATTAACTTATGAACTCTCTCTGTGGCTAAATGCTAATTGCTAGCATGTTAGCATGTTAGCATTTAAGCTAATTTACTCATGTTTAAAGGCAAATACACCCATGGCATGATGCAGGGAGGTTATAGGACAACCTTGGCACTTTCTAAACTTGAGGCTCTCTTGCTAGGTGCTAGCATGGACCCGTTAGCATGTTAGCATTTAAGCTAATTTACTCACGTTTAAAGGCAATTGCACACATGGCATGATGTAGGGAGGTTATAGGACAACCTTAGCAGTTTCTAAACTTGAGGCTCTCTTGCTAGGTGCTAGCATGGTAGCCGTTAGCATATTAGCATTTAAGCTAATTTACTCTTGTCTAAAGGCAAATACACATATGGCATGGTGTAGGGAGGTTATAGGACAACCTTGGCACTTTCTAAACTTGAGGCTCTCTTGCTAGGTGCTAGCATAATGATTGTTAGCATGTTAGCATTTAAGCTAATTTACTCACATTTAAAGGCAAATACACACATGACATGATGCAGGGACGTTATAGGGCATCCTTGGCAGTTTCTAAACTTGAGGCTGTCTTGCTAGGTGCTAGCATGTTAGCCGTTAGCATGTTAGCATTTAAGCTAATTTACTCATGTCTAAAGGCAAATACACACATGGCATGATGTAGGGAGGTTATAGGACAACCTTGGCAGTTTCTAAACTTGAGGCTGTCTTGCTAGGTGCTAGCATGTTAGCCGTTAGCATGTTAGCATTTAAGCTAATTTGCTCATGTCTAAAGGCAAATACACACATGGCATGATGTAGGGAGGTTATAGGACAACCTTGGCACTTTCTAAACTTGGGACTCTCTTGCTAGGTGCTAGCATGATGGCTGTTAGCATGTTAGCATTTAAGCTAATTTGCTAATGTTTAAAGGCAAATACACACATGGCATGATGTAGGGAGGTTATAGGACAACCTTGGCACTTTCTAAACTTGAGGCTCTCTTGCTAGGTGCTAGCATAATGACTGTTAGCGTGTTAGCATTTAAGCTAATTTACTCACATTTAAAGACAAATACACAGATGGCATGATGTGGGGAGGTTATAGGACAACCTTGGCAGTTTCTAAACTTGAGGCCCTCTTGCTAGGTGCTCGCATGGTAGCCGTTAGCACGTTAGCATTTAAGCTAATTTACTCATGTCTAAAGGCAAATACACACATGGCATAAGGTAGGGAGGTTATAGGACAACCTTGGCACTTTCTAAACTTGAGGCTCTCTTGCTAGGTGCTAGCATGACGACTGTTAGCATGTTAGCATTTAAGCTACTTTACTCACATTTAAAGGCAAATACACACATGACATGATGTAGGGAGGTTATAGGACAACCTTGGCACTTTCTAAACTTGAGGCTCTCTTGCTAGGTGCTAGCATGGTAGCCGTTAGCATGTTAGCATTTAAGCTAATTTACTCACGTTTAAAGGCAAATACACACATGGCATGATATAGGGAGGTTATAGGACAACCTTGGCACTTTGTAAACTTGAAACCCTCTTGCTAGGTGCTAACATGGTAGCCGTTAGCATGTTAGCATTTAAGCTAATATACTCATGTCTAAAGGTATATACACACATGGCATGATGTAGGGAGGTTATAGGACAACCTTGGCACTTTCTCAACTTGATGCTCTCTTGCTAGGTGCTAGCGTGGTAGCCGTTAGCATGTTAGCATTTAAGCTAATTTACTCATGTCTTCAGGCAAATACACACATGGCATGATGTAGGGAGGTTATAGGACAACCTTGGCACTTTCTAAACTTGGGACTATCTTGCTAGGTGCTAGCATGATGACTGTTAGCATGTTAGCATTTAAGCTAATTTGCTCATGTTTAAAGGCAAATACACACATGCATGATGCAGGGACGTCATAGGACATCCTTGGCAGTTTCTAAACTTGAGGCTGTCTTGCTAGTTGCTAGCATGTTAGCCGTTAGCATGTTAGCATGTTAGCATTTAAGCTAATTTACTCATGTCTAAAGGCAAATACACACATGGCATGATGTAGGGAGGTTATAGGACAACCTTGGCACTTTCTAAACTTGAGGCTCTCTTGCTAGGTGCTAGCATGATAACTGTTAGCATGTTAGCATTTAAGCTAATTTACTCACGTTTAAAGGCAAATACACACATGGCAAGATATAGGGAGGTTATAGGACAACCTTGACACTTTCTAAACTTGAAACCCTCTTGCTAGGTGCTAGCATGGTAGCCGTTAGCATGTTAGCATTTAAGCTAATTTACTCATGTCTAAAGGCAAATACACACATGGCATGATGTAGGGAGGTTATAGGACAACCTTGGCACTTTCTAACTTGATGCTCTCTTGCTAGGTGCTAGCATGGTAGCCGTTAGCATGTTAGCATTTAAGCTAATTTACTCATGTCTTCAGGCAAATACACATATGGCATGGTGTAGGGAGGTTATAGGACAACCTTGGCACTTTCTAAACTTGAGGCTGTCTTGCTAGGTGCTAGCATGATAACTGTTAGCATGTTAGCATTTAAGCTAATTTACTCACGTTTAAAGGCAAATACACACATGGCATGATATAGGGAGGTTGAAGGACAACCTTGGCACTTTGTAAACTTGAATCTCTCTTGCTAGGTGCTAGCATGGTAGCCGGTAGCATGTTAGCATTTAAGCTAATTTACTCATGTCTAAAGGCAAATACACACATGACATGATGTAGGGAGGTTATAGGACAACCTTGGCACTTTCTAAACTTGAGGGTCTCTTGCTAGGTGCTAGCATGATGACTGTTAGCATGTTAGCATTTAAGCTAATTTGCTCATGTTTAAAGGCAAATACACACATGCATGATGCAGGAACGTTATAGGACATCCTTGGCACTTTCTAAACTTGAGGCTCTCTTGCTAGGTGCTAGCATGATAACTGTTAGCATGTTAGCATTTAGGCTAATTTACTCATGTCTAAAGGATAATACACACATGGCATGATTTAGGAAGGTTATAGGACAACCTTGGCACTTTCTAAACTTGAGGCTCTCTTGCTAGGTGCTAGCATGATAACTGTTAGCATGTTAGCATTTAAGCTAATTTACTCACGTTTAAAGGCAAATACACACATGGCATGATATAGGGAGGTTATAGGACAACCTTGGCACTTTCTAAACTTGAGGCTCTCTTGCTAGGTGCTAGCATAATGATTGTTAGCATTTTAGCATTTAAGCTAATTTTCTCACGTTTAAAGGCAAATACAAACATGGCATGATGTAGGGAGGTGATAGGACAACCTTGGCACTTTCTAAACTTGGGACTCTCTTCCTAGGTGCTAGCATGATGACTGTTAGCATGTTAGCATTTAAGCTAATTTGCTCACGTTTAAAGGCAAATACACACATGCATGATGCAGGGACGTCATAGGACATCCTTGGCAGTTTCTAAACTTAAGGCTGTCTTGCTAGGTGCTAGCATGTTAGCATTTAAGCTAATTTACTCATGTCTAAAGGCAAATACACACATGGCATGATGTAGGGAGGTTATAGGACAACCTTGGCACTTTCTAACTTGATGCTCTCTTGCTAGGTGCTAGCATGGTAGCCGTTAGCATGTTAGCATTTAAGCTAATTTACTCATGTCTTCAGGCAAATACACATATGGCCTGGTGTAGGGAGGTTATAGGACAACCTTGGCACTTTCTCAACTTGATGCTCTCTTGCTAGGTGCTAGCATGGTAGCCGTTAGCATGTTAACATTTAAGCTAATTTACTCATGTCTTCAGGCAAATACACATATGGCATGGTGTAGGGAGGTTATAGGACAACCTTGGCACTTTCTAAACTTGAGGCTGTCTTGCTAGGTGCTAGCATGATAACTGTTAGCATGTTAGCATTTAAGCTAATTTACTCACGTTTAAAGGCAAATACACACATGGCATGATATAGGGAGGTTGAAGGACAACCTTGGCACTTTGTAAACTTGAATCTCTCTTGCTAGGTGCTAGCATGGTAGCCGGTAGCATGTTAGCATTTAAGCTAATTTACTCATGTCTAAAGGCAAATACACACATGACATGATGTAGGGAGGTTATAGAACAACCTTGGCACTTTCTAAACTTGAGGGTCTCTTGCTAGGTGCTAGCATGATGACTGTTAGCATGTTAGCATTTAAGCTAATTTGCTCATGTTTAAAGGCAAATACACACATGCATGATGCAGGAACGTTATAGGACATCCTTGGCACTTTCTAAACTTGAGGCTCTCTTGCTAGGTGCTAGCATGATAACTGTTAGCATGTTAGCATTTAGGTTAATTTACTCATGTCTAAAGGATAATACACACATGGCATGATTTAGGGAGGTTACAGGACAACCCAGGCACTTTCTTAACTTGAGGCTCTCTTGCTAGGTGCTAGCATGATGACTGTTAGCATGTTAGCATTTAAGCTAATTTACTCATGTCTAAAGGATAATACACACATGGCATGATTTAGGAAGGTTATAGGACAACCTTGGCACTTTCTAAACTTGAGGCTCTCTTGCTAGGTGCTAGCATGATAACTGTTAGCATGTTAGCATTTAAGCTAATTTACTCACGTTTAAAGGCAAATACACACATGGCATGATATAGGGAGGTTATAGGACAACCTTGGCACTTTCTAAACTTGAGGCTCTCTTGCTAGGTGCTAGCATAATGATTGTTAGCATGTTAGCATTTAAGCTAATTTTCTCACGTTTAAAGGCAAATACAAACATGGCATGATGTAGGGAGGTGATAGGACAACCTTGGCACTTTCTAAACTTGGGACTCTCTTCCTAGGTGCTAGCATGATGACTGTTAGCATGTTAGCATTTAAGCTAATTTGCTCACGTTTAAAGGCAAATACACACATGCATGATGCAGGGACGTCATAGGACATCCTTGGCAGTTTCTAAACTTAAGGCTGTCTTGCTAGGTGCTAGCATGTTAGCATTTAAGCTAATTTACTCATGTCTAAAGGCAAATACACACATGGCATGATGTAGGGAGGTTATAGGACAACCTTGGCACTTTCTATACTTGAGGCTCTCTTCCTAGGTGCTAGCATGATAACTGTTAGCATGTTAGCATTTAAGCTAATTTTCTCACGTTTAAAGGCAAATACACACATGGCATGATGTAGGGAGGTTATAGGACAACCTTGGCACTTTCTAAACTTGAGGCTCTCTTGCTAGGTGCTAGCATAATGATTGTTAGCATGTTAGCACTTAAGCTAATTTACTCAAGTTTAAAGGCAATTACACACTTGGCATGATGTGGGGACACTATGGGACTGCATCAACTTTTTCCGTACTTGAGGCTTTCTTGCTAGGTGCTACCGCGGTAGCCGTTGGCCCACCGGGCCCGAGGTTCACAGCACAGGTGGCCAGTCCATCAAAATTTCCGCGGGAATTTTCTAGTTATTTTTTTTATTCTTATATCTTAATCTTCCACTTTTTGCGCGCATAATGCGGCCAACACCGCAAGAAGGACCCCCACACATGTTACACCGCCGGAAACGTGGCGCTCGGGACTACAGCGGTATTTAATTTTTGGAAAGTTTTGTGTAACCATGGTGACGCTATTAACGAAAACGTTAAAAAATGGGCCACTTGATTAGGGAATTTCTTGTTCTATTTTTAGAACAGCACATAGAAAACGAGAATTTACAGACTTTTCACAGCCTTGTAGCTCAGCCATACGGCCACGTAGAAACGTGATTGATGGCTCATTTTTGAGATAAACGTCTGAACTCTCTCTGTGGCTAAATGCTAATTGCTAGCATGTTAGCATGTTAGCATTTAAGCTAATTTACTCATGTCTAAAGGCAAATACACACATGGCATGATGTAGGGAGGTTATAGGACAACCTTGGCACTTTCTAAACTTGAAACCCTCTTGCTAGGTGCTAGCATGTTAGCCGTTAGCATGTTAGCATTTAAGCTAATTTGCTCACGTTTAAAGGCAAATACAAATGTAACCCTTTCCGCTCAGTGGCGTGGCTGCTGCACCTCCGTGGCTCTGCGTTGTGTATTTTTTTTATTAGGTGTGGCGAACGGAGATGACCACGAAGCAGGGAGCGATTGTGGTGCTGACAGTCTCTTTATTCCCACTTCACATACAGGAAACAAAACTCCGGTTAATAATCGAATAAACTACTCGATATTACAGACAAAAATTACTTTGCGAAAATATAATAAAAGGATAGCAAATAAACGATTTACACAAAACAATCATATGAGGCCTAAATAAAGCCATTACTCAAGAGAAAACCGCCATGCTGCCTACCTTCACATACAGGAAACAAAACTGAAGTTCATACAGCAAACAAACGGGGATACTCATTGAGAAAGGCAACCAAGAGGGGCCAAAGGGACAAAACGTGTTGCAGGCAAACCACAGCGCCCCCTGCTGGCGCAATTAAGCCACTGGCTACATCCACCCCTTCTTTAACGGATGGCACCCTTGTCATCACAGAGAGGAAAATACAAAAAGAGATATGTATAAAAATTACAAAATGTACAAAAACCTCACAACAGTCTATCACGGTTCTCGTAAATAAAGGAAAACCTGACATACGAAAAGTGCAACTAAGGTGAATGACCTCCTACTACTCCTCTTGCTATGGCTCTCTGCCACAGTCTTTTACCCCTCGCTATCCTCAGCTGGTCGTCATCTGACCTCACTACCTGAGATTCAAGACTCAGCCTTTTAGGTGGAACTCTTTTTCTTGGGGGATTCCTCCTCATCTCCACCTGTTCCTCCAAGTCAATAGTATCATCTTCCACATCCACATCCATTTCCTCCTCATGTCCTTCTTCTACCTCCTCCACACTGTCTCCAGCTCCATTGGAATCCTCTCTTCCAGCCGTCACTCCACCTCCTTGGTCCACCGGGAGGAACATACACTGGGTAAGGAGATTGCTGTGGACCACTCTTTCCGTTTCCCCACTCTCGGACCGAACAACATAGACTGGCATATTGGGTTGCTTTTTCACCACCACATATGGCTGGGCCTGCCATCTGTCCCCGAGTTTCTGCCGACCCTCAACGTGGCACACCTTCACCAGAACTCTGTCGCCTGGTTCAAACACGTGGGACTTAGCTTTCTTGTCATAATGTGCCTTTTGTTGATCCTTGGCATTACGGGAAGCCTGGCTGGCTTGAGCATAGGCCTGAGACAAGCAGTCATGCAATGTTTGGACATACTCATTGTAGTCACAAGAGCCTTCTGTGGTTGGGAGCCCAAAGACCAAGTCAATTGGAAGTCTGGGGTGCCTTCCAAACATCAGGTAGTAGGGTGTGTATCCCGTCGAGTCGTGTTGTGTACAGTTGTACGCGTGAGTCATCGCATCCACATACTCGTGCCAGTGATGTTTCAGCCTAGGCTCCAATGTTCTCAGCATGTTCATGAGGGTCCGGTTGAACCTTTCAGTGGTGCCGTTCCCCTGAGGGTGATAGGGGGTCGTGTGAGTTTTGGCGATCCCCATGACCTTGCAAAGCTCCTTCACAACAGCACTCTCAAAGTTGCGCCCTTGGTCCGTGTGCAACTTGGTTGGGAAGCCAAAGCGACAAAAGAAGTTTTTCCACAGCACTCTAGCCACAGTTGTTGCCTTTTGGTCTTTGGTTGGGTATGCTTGTGCGTAACGGGAGAAATGATCAGTTACAACGAGGACATTCTCAATACCACCTTTTGCTTTATCCAAGGTCAGAAAGTCCACACACACCAGCTCCATGGGTGCGCTGCTGTGGATACTGACCAAGGGGGCCCTTAGTCCAGCTGTTGGGGTCTTCCTGAGACAACATCTTTCACATGTTTCACACCATGTTTTGACCTCCTTGAACATTTCTGGCCAATAAAATCGTTCTCTGATCATCTGGAGCGTTCTGTCACATCCCAGATGTCCAGAGTCATCATGTAGAGCAGTCATGACTGACGCCTGCAGGTTTTCTGGCAACACCAACTGCTCCACTATTCCCCTGCGACACTTTTTGATGGTGCGATACAGAATTCCATCTTTGACCACCAACCTCCCCCACTCCTTCAAAAGAAGGTCCCTCTTCTTGTCACCAGTCGCTCTCTCTTTGCTGTTTGGTTTCCTATTCCGGCTTTTGAGGAACAGGACCGGGCCAACAACAGGATCTTCCTTCTGTCCTTGTCTGAGTTCCTGCTTTGTCATTGGTGGCAATGCTTCAGTTCCCACGTCATAGTATGCCTCATCTGGCACGTCCAATTCAGGTTTTGACAAAGAAGCTGCTGATTTGTCAGGCATGTTGGTTTCCTCATCCCCCGGACCACTCCAGCCAGCACTAGTTTGTATAAGCTGAGGACAGGTTTGCAAGACTTGAGTTACCTCCTGATTGGACATCCGAGAAAGAGCATCAGCATTGGCATTGTTCTTTCCTCTTCGGTATTGGACGTCAAAGTCAAATGCCGCCAGTGCCGACACCCACCTCTGCCCAGTAGCATCCAGCTTTGCCGATGACATCACATACTTCAGGGGATTGTTATCAGTGAGGACAGAAAACTTGCGCCCATAGAGATGGTCATAGAACTTTACAGTCACAGCCCATTTGAGTGCCAAGAATTCGAGTTTATGAGCGGGGTACCTTGTCTCCGCTGGATTCAAACTCCTGCTAGCATAGGCAATGACCTTCTCTTCACCATTCTGAACTTGTGCCAAAACAGCACCAAGTCCTCCTCCTGAAGCATCCGTCTGGAGCACGAATGGCAGATTGTAGTCAGGGTAGCCAAGTACCGGGGCAGTGGTAAGACTGTCCTTCAAGGCCTGGAAAGCTTCCTCGCACTCGACCGTCCATAAAAATAGTGACTCTGGCCCTGAGCTCTTCCGCTCACCCCGCTTCTTCTTCCTTGGATCACCTGTTGTAAGGCGGTACAATGGAGCGGCTAAGACAGAGTACCCCTTCACATAGCGCCGGTAGTAGCCAGCAAATCCAAGGAATTGCAGCACTTCCTTACGGTTCGTGGGCCTCTCCCAATGCTTGACCTTGGTGATCTTCTCTGGGTCAGTCCTGATTCCATCTGCTGACACCACATGACCCAAATACTGCACCTCCTTCCTAATGAGCTGGCATTTGGATGGCTTGAGCTTGAGGCCATGTTCTTGCAGGCGACCAAACACCAGTTGCAACCTCTCCAAGTGCTCTTCAAATGTACTGGAAAACACTATCAAGTCATCCAGATATATTAGGAGGTGAGTGAAGTTCAAGTCACCGAAACAGCAAGTCATAAGTCTCTGAAATGTGGAGGGTGCATTTTGCAGACCAAATGGCATTCTATTGGCTTCAAACAGGCCCATGGGGGTACTGAATGCTGTTTTATGTTTGTCATGTTCCGCCACTTCTACTTGCCAGTACCCTGCTGTGAGGTCGAGTGTCGAAAAATACCTTGCTTGACCAAGAGCCTCCAGTGCTTCCTCTATACGAGGCAAAGGGAACGCATCCCTGGTGCTGCAGGAGTTAAGCTTCCTATAATCGATGCAGAGCCTTGGAGTGCCATCCTTCTTGGTCACTATCACCACAGGCGAAGCATACGGACTCTTACTCGGCCTAATAACTCCTGTCGACTCCATATCATTCAACAACTTCCGTACATCCTGCCACTGAGAGGCGGGAATTTTGCGATATGGGAGCCGAAATGGCTTACAGTCCACCAAAGGGATCTCATGCTGCATTGTTTTTGTGTGGCCATAGTCCAGGGGGTGCTGGGAAAATACACTTTTATTTCTCTCAATCAGGTCTTTGAGAAGAGTGCGCTGGTGGTCACTTTCAACGGCAGCTTCACTTAGGTCCACCCCGCAAGCCGACACAACCTGCTCAAGGCTTATGGCTCCCCCCTTGACGGAGTCATCCTCCTGGCTGTCACTAAACTCCACCACCCTGTCCACCAGAACAGCATCTGCCAGATGAGTGTTTGGTTTTATCACAATGGCCTGCTGGGATAGGTTCATAACTCGGATGGGAGCGTAACCTCTGCTGACATTAGCAAGGACTTTAGCCACCAGAAGGTCTTGAGGAAGCTTTGGGACGGAAACTGTTTCCAGGAGGGCGGTATACGTTTTTCTTTTTGGGCCCCCTTTGATCTTGCACTTTAAATTTAGCTCATGTCCACCTGGAACGCGTATTCTTTGCCCAGCATACACAACAGGACCCACCACACACTGATTTTGTTCAGGTTGAGTGTTCTCCACCTCCGACAAAGCAGCGTACCATTCTGGGTGGCTTTCCTTTACCCACTGGAGGAATTGGCCGCCATGGGCTGCTTGAAGGTGGTCTCTGGACGCCCGAAGAACATTAGTTCCAATCAGCAGAGGGACAGAGGAACGGTATTGCGAGTCTGGAACAACAAAAGCTGGCACCTTATTAAACTCCTTTCCAAACATCGTAACTTTTATATTCAGAACACCATAGTGTGAAACCTTCTGACCTGCTGCACCCTCTATGGGAATTTTAGAGGGTCTGAGTTTGGATTTTTTAAGGACAGGATGGGTACGCCAGTACTTGTGTGTAATGCTTGTGACCTGAGAGCCTGTGTCAAAGAGGGCCCTACACTCAACTCCATTGACCTCTACCTCTGCCTCATTTCTGGGTCCCACAAGGGGTGTGTCCACTACAACATTGTTGTCACTCTGTCGTGGGGGGTCTTGGTGTTCACCCATGGTTGCCCCAGCGACCATGGGGCCTAGGCGTTTAAAGACCGCACTGAGTGGGGAGTGTTCTCTTCTGAGCCCGTTGAGTGGATTTGAAGAGACACTGCTTGGTCTGTGTCAGGGAGAATTTCTCTACAAACCCTAGCTGTATGCCCTGACTTCCCACACCTGTAGCAAACGACACCTGGGCTCGGTGTAGTGTTCCTAGCAGGGGTGCGTGTCCTAACTGGGATCACAGGGGTCGAGGAGGCAAGTCTTGACTCAAGTTGAGACAACTTGGCCATCTGCTCTTCCTGGTTCAAAGCTAATTTATTAACTGCGTCCATCAAATCTGATAATGCAGAGTTAGCCTTTATCTTGTCTTGCTTCGTCCCTCCTGCACCTTCAACTGCCACCTGCACCTGTGTGTGGGCTTTTCTCGCCTTTAGTGGTGTGTGGAATGCCCGGTTTTCTTTAGCCAGGTTCCGCAACTCCGCTTGCAGTTCCCGGAAACTGAGAAGCCTGGGTTTCATTGGTGCGATCCTTGAGTACACCTCTGCATCTTGGAGCCCCCTCAGGAACTGGCGCACCAGTTTACTATCACGGTCAGGAAAAGGGTCACCACCTCTTTGCCCTTCCTCCACTGTTCGCAACACTGCCTCTAAAGCAATTGCGAAGGAACAAGCGGTCTCGCCTGCCTTCTGGCTGCGCTCATAGAAGTCGGCCAGCGGGTCTAAAGAGCCTTGTGTGTCACCATACTCTGCCCTCAATTCCTCGAAGGCTTTCTCAGGGGTTTGTTCATGGGCTGGGAGGTTGAGTACAAGCTTCCTGGCTTCGCCCCCTAAATGTCTGACAATCGTGGGAAAGCGAAGGTGCATCGGCAGCTCTAGGGCCTCAAGGAGATAATGCATGTCTCGGACCCAGTCCTCTATTAGCATTTTGCTTTCAGTGTTTCCTGTGAAGACTGGAACATTTTTCACCTGGTGAGTCTGCATAAAACCACCATAGGAAGTCAGTTGAGGTGTTGGGTTGGGCCTAGTATACCTCTCTGAGGGCAGGTGAGGTGGGCATGAACATGTGTATGCGTCGGAGGGCGGAGCAAATGTTGGGTATCGTAGGGGAGCATCACGTATGTTGTGCACATGGTGCGAACTACTAATCAGTGTGGGACCTGGACCTGGGGTCGAGCTGTGGGGCACAGGCGCAACGGTATGGAGTGGCCCTGAGGTGACGGGGTATGGCTGGCCAGGGGCTTCTGCATCCCGGATGTCTATAGGATAGTGAGTACATGGTTGTGGCTGATGGAGGTGGTAAGCTGGTGCACTCTCTGAGTTTAATGGCAGCCGCATAACTGGTTGAGAATTATTCAAACTCCTCACTGTGTGTGGTGCTTGGACAACTTGTCTGTAGGTCTGCTCTGGGTTGATGGGGATGGTGATATGGTCCCTGTTGAAGTGTCCCATAGCAACAGCTTCTGGATGTATGGGGTACTGGTGACCTTGAGTTGGACTGGTTGTAAGTGTGTCTCCATCGGCCTGTCGCTGATACAGCCCTGTATCTTTTGTGGTTGGTGTGAATACCTGGTTGAGGTTCATCCTGGGCCTGCTGACCTGCACGGGTGCCCCCTCATCTATGGCGGGCCCACGTGTGCGGTCAACTTGGTGACTTACTTGATAAGGTGACAGGGTTGGAGGTGGTGGGGTGGGTTGTGTCCATTGTCTTTGGTCGGCTGCTGGAGTGAAGGTCTGGTGTCTCTGCAGGTCATGCTGTGACCTGCTGCCAGCATAGGCGGGGGACATGGCGCTATTACCCTGACTGACTAATGGCTGGTTCCCAGCGCTCGTGCTAGCTGCATCAGGATTATGGCTCTGCTGCTCTAATGGTGCATGCGTGTGGGCAAACATGTTGCTACTCTTCCTCCTGTATTTTTTTTCTTCAACTTTGATCGTTTGTAAACAGCTGGTAAATGTAAACTTATGTCACAGTAATATCGAAAATTCAAAATTTGTACTTGAACAACCAGAAAAAGCAACTTTCAAATAGAACCAATACTCTCTACTGTTCACAGTTACACCATATAGTCACATATGATAATGAAACATTAATTGTGTTATTTCCACAATAAAAGGATATGTCACCAAATGTTCAAATTAATTGAAAGGGCAGTGAGGACTCCCTTGTCAACCGTCTTGGGACACCACAATCCGGGTCACGGCACCAAAGATGTAACCCTTTCCGCTCAGTGGCGTGGCTGCTGCACCTCCGTGGCTCTGTGTTGTGTATTTTTTTTATTAGGTGTGGCGAACGGAGATGACCACGAAGCAGGGAGCGATTGTGGTGCTGACAGTCTCTTTATTCCCACTTCACATACAGGAAACAAAACTCCGGTTAATAATCGAATAAACTACTCGATATTACAGACAAAAATTACTTTGCGAAAATATAATAAAAGGATAGCAAATAAACGATTTACACAAAACAATCATATGAGGCCTAAATAAAGCCATTACTCAAGAGAAAACCGCCATGCTGCCTACCTTCACATACAGGAAACAAAACTGAAGTTCATACAGCAAACAAACGGGGATACTCATTGAGAAAGGCAACCAAGAGGGGCCAAAGGGACAAAACGTGTTGCAGGCAAACCACAGCGCCCCCTGCTGGCGCAATTAAGCCACTGGCTACACAAACATGGCATGATGTGGGGAGGTTATAGGACAACCTTGGCAGTTTCTAAACTTGAGGCCCTCTTGCTAGGTGCTAGCATGGTAGCCGTTAGCATGTTAGCATTTAGGCTAATTTACTCATGCCTAAAGGCTACTAAGCACATGTCATGATGTGGGGAGGATTTAGGACAACCTTGGTACTTTCTAAACTTGAGGCCCTCTTGCTAGGTGCTAGCATGATGACTGTTAGCATGTTAGCATTTAAGCTAATTTACTCACGTTTAAAGGCAATTGCACACATGACATGATGTAGGGAGGTTATAGGACAACCTTAGCAGTTTCTAAACTTGAGGCTCTCTCGCTAGGTGCTAGCATGTTAGCCGTTAGCATGTTAGCATTTAAGCTAATTTACTCATGTCTAAAGGCAAATACACACATGGCATGATGTAGGGAGGTTATAGGACAGCCTTGGCAGTTTCTAAACTTGAGGCTGTCTTGCTAGGTGCTAGCATGTTAGCCGTTAGCATGTTAGCATTTAAGCTAATTTGCTCATGTCTAAAGGCAAATACACACATGGCATGATGTAGGGAGGTTATAGGACAACCTTGGCACTTTCTAAACTTGGGACTCTCTTGCTAGGTGCTAGCATGATGGCTGTTAGCATGTTAGCATTTAAGCTAATTTGCTAATGTTTAAAGGCAAATACACACATGCATGATGCAGGGACGTTATAGGACATCCTTGGCAGTTTCTAAACTTGAGGCTGTCTTGCTAGGTGCTAGCATGTTAGCCGTTAGCATGTTAACATTTAAGCTAATTTACTCATGTCTAAAGGCAAATACAAACATGGCATGATGTAGGGAGTTTATAGGACAACCTTGGCACTTTCTAAACTTGAGGCCCTCTTGCTAGTTGCTAGCATGGTAGCCGTTAGCATGTTAGCATTTAAGCTAATTTACTTATGTCTACAGGCAAATTCACACATGGCATGATGTAGGGAGGTTATAGGACAACCTTGGCACTTTATAAACTTGAGGCCCTCTTGCTAGTTGCTAGCATGTTAGCCGTTAGCATGTTAGCATTTAAGCTAATTTACTCATGTTTAAAGGCAAATACACACATGGCATGATGTAGGGAGGTTATAGGACAACCTTGGCACTTTCTAAACTTGAGGCTCTATTGCTAGGTGCTAGCATGATGACTGTTAGCATGTTAGCATTTAAGCTACTTTGCTCAGGTTTAAAGGCAAATTAACACATGCATGATGCAGGGACGTTATAGGACAACCTTGGCACTTTCTAAACTTGAGGCTCTCTTGCTAGGTGCTAGCATAATGCCTGTTAGCATGTTAGCATTTAAGCTAATTTACTCATGTCTACAGGCAAATACACACATGGCATGGTGTAGGGATGTTACAGGACAACCTTGGCACTTTCTAAAGTTGAGGTTCTCTTGCTAGGTGCTAGCATGATAACTGTTAGCATGTTAGCATTTAAGCTAATTTACTCATGCCTAAAGGCTACTAAGCACATGTCATGATGTGGGGAGGTTATAGGACAACCTTGGTACTTTCTAAACTTGAGGCCCTCTTGCTAGGTGCTAGCATGATGACTGTTAGCATGTTAGCATTTTAGCTAATTTACTCATGTCTAGAGGAAAATACACACATGGCATGATGTGGGGACACTGTAGGACTGCCCCAAACTTTTCAGGACCTGAGGCTGTTTTGCTATGTGTTAGCACGGTAGCCGTTAGCATTTTAGCATTTTAGCTAATTTACTCATGTCTAAAGGCAAATACACACATGGCATGATGTAGGGAGGTTACAGGACAACCTTGGCACTTTCTAAAGTTGAGGTTCTCTTGCTAGGTGCTAGCATGACAACTGTTAGCATGTTAGCATTTAAGCTAATTTACTCATGCCTAAAGGCTACTAAGCACATGTCATGATGTGGGGAGGTTATAGGACAACCTTGGTACTTTCTAAACTTGAGGCCCTCTTGCTAGGTGCTAGCATGATGACTGTTAGCATGTTAGCATTTTAGCTAATTTACTCATGTCTAGAGGAAAATACACACATGGCATGATGTGGGGACACTGTAGGACTGCCCCAAACTTTTCAGGACCTGAGGCTGTTTTGCTATGTGTTAGCACGGTAGCCGTTAGCATGTTAGCATTTTAGCTAATTTACTCATGTCTAAAGGCAAATACACACATGGCATGATGTAGGGAGGTTATAGGACAACCTTGGCACTTTCTAAACTTGAGGTTCTCTTGCTAGGTGCTAGCATGATGACTGTTAGCATGTTAGCATTTAAGCTAATTTACTCATGTTTAAAGGCAAATACACCCATGGCATGATGCAAGGAGGTTATAGGACAACCTTGGCAGTTTCTAAACTTGAGGCCCTCTTGCTAGGTGCTAGCATAGTAGCTGTTAGCATGTTAGCATTTAAGCTAATTTACTCATGTCTAAAGGATAATACACATATGGCATGATGTAGGGAGGTTATAGGACAACCTTGGCACTTTCTAAACTTGAGGCTCTCTTGCTAGGTGCTAGCATGATGACTGTTAGCATGTTAGCATTTTAGCTAATTTACTCATGTCTAAGGGCAAATACACACATGGCATGATGTGGGGACACTGTAGGACTGCCCCAAACTTTTCAGGACCTGAGGCTGTTTTGCTAGGTGTTAGCATGGTAGCCGTTAGCATGTTAGCATTTTCGCTAAGTTTCTAAAGTTTAAAGGCAAATACACACTTGGCATGATGTGGGGACACTGTAGGACTGCCCCAAACTTTTCAGGATCTGAGGCTGTTTTGCTAGGTGTTAGCATAGTAGCCGTTAGCATGTTAGCATTTAAGCTAATTTACTCATGTCTAAAGGCATATACACACATGGCATGATGTAGGGAGGTTATAGGACAACCTTGGCACTTTCTAAACTTCAGGCTCTCTTGCTAGGTGCTAGCATGGTAGCCGTTAGCATGTTAGCATTTAAGCTAATTCACTCATGTCTAAAGGCAAATACACACATGGCATGATGTGGGGAGGTTATAGGACAACCTTGGCACTTTCTAAACTTGAGGCTCTCTTGCTAGGTGCTAGCATGATAACTGTTAGCATGTTAACATTTAAGCTAATTTACTCACGTTTAAAGGCTAATACACTTATGGCATGATATAGGGAGGTTATAGGACAACCTTTGTAGTTTCTAAACTTGAGGCCATCTTGCTAGGTGCTAGCAGGGTAGCCGTTAGCATGTTAGCATTTTAGCTAATTTACTCAAGTTTAAAGGCAAATACACACTTGGCATGATGTGGGGACACTATGGGACTGCATCAACCTTTTCCGTACTTGAGGCTTTCTTGCTAGGTGCTACCGCGGTAGCCGTTGGTACACCGGGCCCGAGGTTCACAGCACAGGTGGCCAGTCCATCAAAATTTCCGCGGGAATTTTCTAGTTTTTCTTCTTCTTATATCTTAATCTTCCACTTTTTGCGGGCGTAATGCGGCCGAAACCACAAGAAGGACCCCCACACATGTTACACCGCCGGAAACGTGGCGCTCGGGACTACAGCGGTATTTATTTTTTGGAACGGTTTGTGTAACCATGGCGACGGTATTCGCGATAGAAAAAAAAATCTGCCACTATATTAGGGACACCCTATTCTATTTTTAGAGCAGCTCATGCCAGTGAAAAAACGAAAATTTACAGACTTTTCACAGCCTTGTAGCTCAGCCTTACGGCCACGTAGAAACGTGATTGACGGCTCATTTTTGAGATAAACTTCTCTACTCTCTCTGTGGCTAATTAGTTTTGTCGTAGGATGTTTAGTTTTCCCTCTATCTTCGTCAGAAGGAGGTGTGCGCAGTTCCAGCGTCTCCCACTCTGACTCCACTGTGGCAGGGGAGACGAAGAGAAAACTTTTTGGCTTTGCAAACAACTCCTCTTCCTGGCCACACCGTTTTAGCCAGCTCGATTTAATTTGGTGAAAACGTAGGAAATCTTGTCCCCTTTCCAAAAATGTCACTCTTGTGTCTGAGAGATGTACGGATTGCCTTCTGGGCCCTCAGAAGGGAGAAGAGCGCCGGCATGTCTCCCATTCACTCCCATGTTAAAGACGCCGTCTTTTCTTTCTCCAAATCTTTAATTTTCTGTGTTTTCAACTCGTCATCTTGCGGTCGTTTCTCAACCGATATGCAAAACGAGCAGATCTATGCGAAGCCCCGACCCTCGGGCCGGTCACGGTCATCTCGTGGTGTCGATATCTCGAATCGTTTGGCCGTAAGAAGCTTCTGTTCGACATGAGCGATTCAGCCCTCTGAGCTCATTCACTGCCATGGCCACCACCTCCTCCTCCTCACACCCCCTCCCTTCAAAAACCCCCTTTTCTTGACATGTGCGATTCCAATGATTCCCTTCCCAGCTGATACCATACAGCTCATTTATTATGTTGATTTTAAAAGTTAGATTTTTCTAATTAAGCACAGTGACTCCAGGCACCTCAAAGACCAAAGTATCAAAATATCAACATTTTTATAGAATCCATGATACAGCAATAAGCTGTGTTATCATCATGTCAGGAATCGATAGTTCAGTATCGACCCGCATGTCATACACTCCCTGCTCTTTAGTCCTCCATGGCAATGCAAGTGCTGCTTTCAATTGGAAAACAACACATGACATGTACAGACACCACAGCAGTGCCTGGCAACTTTCAAGACTTGATGCTATGTTGCTAGGCCCTCTTGCTAGGTGCTAGCATGGTAGCCATTAGCATGTTAGCATTTAAGCTAATTTACTCATGTCTAAAGACAAATACACACATGGCATGATGTAGGGAGGTTATAGGACAACCTTGGCACTTTCTAAATTTGAGGCCCTCTTGCTAGGTGCTAGCATGGTAGCCGTTAGCACGTTAGCATTTAAGCTAATTTACTCATGTCTAAAGGCAAATACACACATGGCATGATGTAGGGAGGTTATAGGACAACCTTGGCACTTTCTCAACTTGATGCTCTCTTGCTAGGTGCTAGCATGATGACTGTTAGCATGTGAGCATTTAAGCTAATTTACTCATGTCTAAAGGCAAATACACACATGGCATGATGTAGGGAGGTTATAGGACAACCTTGGGACTTTCTAAACTTGAGGCTCTCTTGCTAGGTGCTAGCATGATGACTGTTAGCATGTTAGCATTTAAGCTAATTTGCTCATGTTTAAAGGCAAATACACACATGCATGATGCAGGGACGTAATAGGACATCCTTGGGAGTTTCTAAACTTGAGGCTTTCTTGCTAGGTGCTAGCATGTTAGCATGTTAGCATTTAAGCTAAATTACTCATGTCTAAAGGCAAATACACACATGGCATGATGTAGGGAGTTTATAGGACAACCTTGGCACTTTCTAAACTTGGGACTCTTTTGCTAGGTGCTAGCATGATGACTGTTAGCATGTTAGCATTTAAGCTAATTTGCTCATGTTTAAAGGCAAATACACACATGCATGATGCAGGGATGTTATAGGACATCCTTGGCACTTTCTAAACTTGAGGCTCTCTTGCTAGGTGCCAGCATAATGATTGTTAGCATGTTAGCATTTTAGCTAATTTACTCATGTTTAAAGGCAAATACACACATGGCATGATGTGGGGAGGTTATAGGACAACCTTGGCAGTTTCTAAACTTGAGGCCCTCTTGCTAGCTGCTAGCATGGTAGCCGTTAGCATGTTAGCATTTAAGCTAATTTACTCATGTCTAAAGGAAAATACACACATGGCATGATGTAGGGATGTTATAGGATAACCTTGGCACTTTCTAAACTTGAGACTCTCTTGCTAGGTGTTAGCATGATGACTGTTAGCATGCTAGCATTTTTACTAATTTACTCATGTCTAAAGGCAAATACACACGTTGGGACTTCCCCAAACTTTTCGGGACCTGAGGCTGTTTGGCCACGTGTTAGCACGATAGCCGTTAGCATGTTAGCATTTTAGCTAATTTACTCAAGTTTAAAGGCAAATACACACTTGGCATGATGTGGGGACACTATGGGACTGCATCAACCTTTTCCGTACTTGAGGCTTTCTTGCTAGGTGCTACCGCGGTAGCCGTTGGCGCACCGGGCCCGAGGTTCACAGCACAGGTGGCCAGTCCATCAAAATTTCCGCGGGAATTTTCTAGTTTCATATGTTATTTGTGTTTCTCAGAGATTGCTGCGCACCGTTCAGGGTTGCAGAGTCTTCTGCGGAGGAACACCTCAACTGGGATGCCTGGCAAACAACTGACGCAATTGTTACTGAGGCCACATCTGGGAGCCTGTTGAATACATGTGCATCAAGAACCTCTTACAACAACAGTATCGTCATCAAGATGGACTTGTTCCACTGTATGCGACGGCTTCTTCGTGAGTGTGCCTCAGAACATCACCCGTTATACGGCACCTTCGCACAGTTCCTGTTGGCTGCCTTCTCTGTGGTGGACCAGGAAGACCTGCAGAGGCTCCAGGATGCATACGTCTTCTGTGGCATCCAGCCTGCAAATCCCACCAAGCAGCATATTCGTGAGCACTGCAGGATAAAGATTCCTCCGCCCGGGACGCTTATTCAGAGAGTGGAAGGGGTGTTGAAGCACTTTCACCTGACCACAGATCCGAATGGCATCCCTCTTTATAAGCCCTCCATGCTAAAGTGATGGAGGATCCAACGAGTCCACATTCTGCGCGGTTGCCTCAGTGATCCTGAGGTGGAAGGGGGCATACTGTACCGCCGTGGAGGAATGATACAGTTAAACCACGTGCCAGGTGAGCGTGCAGCAGTCCCCGTCTGGATCCCCATCAGAGGCACGTCGCAGCAGGAGGGCTACCACTTTCACCAGGCCAAATGGGTGACCGGCACGCAGGTCTCCCCAGAGCTGTTCCAGGCCCAGGCCATGACAGGAGTGTGTCGCTGGAACTATCAGCATCTGCTGGACCTGAAACTGCCAGGCGTTTCTCTCCCGCCTGTTTTCGACCCTGCACTGATATGCTCCCTGAATGCTGTTTCCAGACGGGTCTTTGGCGAAGAAAAGTACCCTGCTCTTCATCTGGCAGCTGAAGACACCAGGGAGAGGTTTGGCCTGGAGTACAGGGAGCCAGAATGTTGTCCGGTCCCTTTAGACTGGGACAAACATAAAACCAAGAAGGACCCCGGCCACGCCACAAGTGCTCCTTCTCCAGGCATCCTGTCTGATCAGGGAGCAGACCCAGTGCAGCCTTCCTCCACACCTCCCACCAGGCTTTTCAGCTTCGTTCCCCACTCTGTTCACCCTCTTCAAACTGCTACTGCGACTACGTCTAGTCGTGTGGCCCCTATCCCAGCATCTGACTTGGACAATGAAGCTTCTGTTACTGAGCTTCAGCCACAGCCAGGTAAATTATCTAATCATGTGTCCCCTTGTTCTAATAGTGTTGCATCTTGTTTGAACCAAATAACAAATGTGTATCTCTTGGTTTTCTTTGCCTAGAGCCCACAAGAAGATTGCCCATCCAATGTTCTCCGACTGCTGCCCGCACTGGACCAGTGAAGACTGGAGGGAGAGTATTTGTGTTGGACCACAAGCGCTGGCCGTCTCCAATGAAGTCGGCAATTGACGAGCTCCTTAATAAACACCGCGGGCACGAGGACATGATCAAGCTTGTGGTTCGGGAGTATGGCACTCTTGTCCACAAGTCCAGCAAAGACCCCAACAGCATGCTGCATCCAACATCAAAATTGCATATTCCCAAATACATAAAACACAACAGTAAATTTCTCAATACATCATCTTCACTAAATACCAGCCCAGAGAAGCTGCAACATACACAGCAGCTTTGTCAGTTGCTAAGCACTACCTCTGCTGTGCCTGTTGTGACACTGCCTGCAGCTATGGTCATTCCACCACCACCACCACCACCACCTGCTCATACCCCATTGGAGCAGGAGCAACCACCTCCCGTGTCAAAAAAACTCAAACAAAAACATGTCTGTGCTGTTGTCAACCAAAATCAAAATATCAAGGGGATGGGACATCAATACATGACTTTTATCAGCGGGGCCCTGTCAGATACTTTTATTGCTCCACAAAAGTGTTCCAAAAATATGGTGCAGAAGGTCTGACAAACCCCAAAATGCCATTTCAAGAGTTCAGTCAAACAGATTTCTTCCAGCGAGAGGTGGATGAGACAAGAAAGAGGGTGGAGGGAAAAACAGCAGAAGAAGAGGAAGAGGGAGGAATCTCCTCCACCCCCTGTCCGAAAGTGCCGGTTCTGCAGGATACAGCTAAAGCAGGGTCCGAACAGCCCCCACATCCACACTGGCTTTCCAGGGCAAGCAGGGAAGTACATCTACTGCCCTGCCAAAGTCTTCTCTATCTATAGAGAGCACGGGATGGAAAGAGAGATGAGCTGGAGGGAGTTCCAGGCCTCTCCTTTTTATGAAAAGGAGAAACAACGACACCAAAATAAATGAACATTTTTTTATTATTATTCAGAGCTTGTTATTAGTATTCTTTTTTTTTTTTTTATCTCTGAGAGTGTTTTTAAGTGTGGCATGGCAACCTGATAAATAAATATTCTTTGTTACATTGCATTGATTTTGTGTTTTATTTCAAACACTGGTATCAATATAAGCCTGATATGAATAGTTTGTAATCATATAGGGATTAATTGGAAAAAAAATGATATTGTGGAGAAGAAAATGGTGACTTGACTGATGCTTAGACGGGATTCGAACCCATGACTTCATTTCTCCGAAGTCTCTCTGTTTGTATGACGTCTATCTCGCATCCTGATTGGCTCGCAGCAAATGTCAACAACACCCGCGCGGCCTCCGCGTGACAGGCCGAGATACTGTCCACTATACTAACGAGGACTGCTGCTGCGATGATGTGGTGTCGATTGGCCAAAGGGGAATTCAGAACAGGCTCGTGGCCCATGACCGTTTTTATGGTAGCTGGAGACTTTAACCACTGAAATCCATCCCGCTTATCCTCATCAACGGACTGTATTCCCCACCCGTTACCAGCATGGGGACATTCCAACCCAAGATGAGAACACATTGGACCAGGGACACAGCAACATAGTAGGTGGCACAGACACAGCTTCACATTGCCCCCACTTTTAGACCCGACTGAAAAAAGACTCTCTTGCTTGGTGCTAACATGATGACCATTAGCATGTTAGCATTTAAGCTAATTTACTCATGTCTCAAGGCAAATAGACACATGGCATGATGTGGGGACACTATGGGACTGCCTTAACACTTTTGGATCTTGAGGCTGTCTTGCTAGTTTTTTTTTTTTTTTTACCCCGGACACAGTCTCTTTGAGAGGAGGCTGCGGTCCATCAGGACCAAAACCTCACGCCACAAGAACAGTTTCTTCCCGTCTGCTGTCAGCCTCATCAACAAGTCCCGGAACCCCCCCCCCCCCCCCCCCCCCCCCCGACACTGTTCACACCCCACCTCTGCCTCATCCTGCCACTTTGACACTCTATATGCGTTAAATTAACGCTCAGTTTGGACTCTTAGGAAAAACAATCAGACTGCAGTTCCGGAACAACAAACAAAAAACAGACTGTGTACATATATTTATACTGTATACTGTATATTTTGTATTTTCATTTTTTAATAGATGTGTCTGCACCTACTTCACAAAAACAAATCCCCAGTCGAGGTCAGCAGGCCCCGTCTCCACTGTAAACAGTGTGGACTGGGCAATGCTTCCCTTTTCGGAGGGTCCGGACGGTTTGCCAGAACCCCTTCGAGGCCGACCAAAAGTCGTGCTCCATGGCCTCACCGAATTCCTCCCACACCCGAGTTTTTGCCTCGACAACCGCCGAAGCCGCGAACCGTTTGGCCTTACAGTACCTGTCAGCTGCTTCCGGAGTCCCACAAGCCATCAATGCTCGATAGGACTCCTTCTTCAGCTTGATGGCGGCCCTGACCTCTGGTGTCCACCATCGGGTTCGGGGCCTGCCGCCACGACTGGCACCGACCGCCTTGCGGCCGCAGCTCCGGTCAGCCGCCTCAGCAATGGAGGCACGAAATATGGCCCATTCGGACTCAATATCCCGGTCCTCCCCCGGGATGCAGGCGAAGCTCTGCCAGAGGTGAGAGTTGAAGACTCGACGAACGGGAGACTCTGCCAGACGTTCCCAGCACACCCTCACTACTCGTTTGGGTCTACCAGGTCTGTCCAGCATCCTCCCCCGCCATCTAATCCAACTCATCACCAGGTGGTGATCAGTTGACAGCTCAGCCCCTCTCTTCACCCGCCTGTCCAGAACATGCGGACGCAGGTCTGATGACACGATGACAAGTCGATCATAGACCTGCAGCCAAGGGTGTCCTGGTGCCAAGTGCACTTATGGACATCCCAGAATTTCTAGGCGCAGCCAAGGTGTTGAGGGAATCTGTTTCAGGGACCTTAGAATCTCATCTCTGCTATCTGCAGATGATGTGGTTCTTATGGCCTCTACGGGCTGTGACCTTCAGCGCTTACTGGGACGGTTTGCATCTGAGTGCGAAGCGTCTGGGATGAGACTCAGTACCTCCAAATCAGAGGCCGTGGTTCTCAGTCGTAAAAGGGTGGAGTGCTCCCTCCGGGTTGGGAATGAGGTCCTACCCCAGGTGGAGGAGTTTAGGTATCTTAGGTATGGTCACGAGTGAGGGAAAGTGGGAGCGTGAGGTCGACAGACGGATCGGCGCAGCCTCGGCAGTAATGCGGTCACTGTAACGGACCGTCGTGGTTAAAAAAGCTTTCAATTTACCGGTCGATCTATGTTCCCACCCTCACCTATGGTCATGAGCTTTGGGTCATGACCGAAAGAATGACATCTGGGATACAGGCGGCTGAAATGAGTTTCCTCCGTAGGGTAGCTGGACTCACCCTAAGAGATAGGGTGAGGAGCTCAGTCATCCGGGAGGGCTCAGAGTAGAGCCGCTTCTCCTTCACATCGAGAGGAGTCAGTTGAGGTGGCTCGGGCATCTAGTCCGGATGCCTCCCGGACGCCTCCCTGGTGAGGTGTTCCGGGCATACCCAGCCGGGAAAAGGCCCCGGGGCAGACCTAGGACACGCTGGAGGGATTATGTCTCACAGCTGGCCTGGGAACACCTTGGTGTCCTCCCGGTGGAGATGGAGGAGGTGGCCGGGGACCGGGAAATCTGGGCTTCCCTACTAAGACTGCTGCCCCCCGCGACCTGGACCTGGATAAGCGGAGGAAAATGGATGGATGGATGGATGGACGGACTTGTATACTAAAATGAGATGGAGATAATTGCAATATTTGTCGGAATAGTTCTGGAACAAATGGTGGAAGGAGTATCTGACCGACACTGCTCTGAGACAAAGATGGCATACGCCAAGAAGAAACATGCAAGTTGGAGATGTGGTGATCGTCAAAGAGGAGGAGGTTCCCCGAAACGAATGGAAACTGGCTGGGATTTTTCAAGTCCATAAGAGTGACAATGGACTAGTGAGGACAGTTACGGTGTTTCACGATGCTTCAATGTCCCGCAATGGCGTGTGAATGCACTCAAGAGCAATAAATGCATCGAGAACAGCAGTAAAGGAAGCGTGAACTCTTTACTGGACCAGGTCAGCTAAGTAACAAAGACCATACATCTGCAAGATCTTCAAAGGACACGTAAAGAGTACAGCCATAGCAGAGGATGGTTTTGATCCATCGACCTCTGGGTTATGGGCCCATCACGCTACCGCTGCGCCACTCTGCTGCTGACATCTGTACAAGTACCCAGCTTTGTGCGGCTCCTTTTGAGTGTCCTCTGTTGTCAGTGAACCTCACAAGGTCACAGTTTTTTTTTCCTGATCAGGGCACCGTTTTAGGTTGGGTGGATGAGTGATCGAAAGCGCCAGATTAAGGTTCCTTACGCTCAGGAGGCACTGGTTGAAATCCCACAGCTGGCAGCTGGTCAGCTCCATTATCCACGACTGGAATGATTTGGCAGTAAAAGACTGTCAGATTGTACAAGACACCTGAACACCTTAAGAAGAAGATTAAGAGAGGTTTTGTTCTAATGAGAAGGGTTTGTTTGTTGACATTGTGACATACAAAAGAGGTACTCCCTGTCGGGGAATCGAACCCCGGTCTCCCGCGCGGCTGGCGGGGACAGTTCAGCTGAAACGAGCTAAACTTTCCCCATTCATTTCCAATGAGAGCGAAAGGCCACTATGAATGTAATATACTTTTGTCCGGGGGTGGCGCTGTGGCGTTCATCCCCACTATGGATGTAATATCCATTTGTCCATGAGTGGCGCTGTGGCCGCTTCTGCTCCACCCACCACATCCATCCTGAACTTCAGGTAGAAATTAACTCTATTAAGTGTCATTATTTCATATGTTATTTGTGTTTCTCAGAGATTGCTGCGCACCGTTCAGGGTTGCAGAGTCTTCTGCGGAGAAACACCTCAACTGGGATGCATGGCAAACAACTGACACAATTGTTACTGAGGCCACATCTGTGTGCCTCAGAATATCACCCGTTATACGGCACCTTCGCACAGTTCCTGTCGGCTGCCTTCTCTGTGGTGGACCAGGAAGACCTGCAGAGGCTCCAGGATGCATACGTCTTCTGTGGCATCCAGCCTGCAAATCCCACCAAGCAGCATATTCGTGAGCACTGCAGGATAAAGATTCCTCCGCCCGGGACGCTTATTCAGAGAGTGGAAGGGGTGTTGAAGCACTTTCACCTGACCACAGATCCGAATGGCATCCCTCTTTATAAGCCCTCCATGCTAAAGAGATGGAGGATCCAACGTGTCCACATTCTGCGCGGTTGCCTCAGTGATCCTGAGGTGGAAGGGGGCATACTGTACCGCCGTGGAGGAACGATACAGTTAAACCATGTGCCAGGTGAGCGTGCAGCAGTCCCCGTCTGGATCCCCATCAGAGGCACGTCGCAGCAGGAGGGCTACCACTTTCACCAGGCCAAATGGGTGACCGGCACGCAGGTCTCTCCAGAGCTGTTCCAGGCCCAGGCCATGACAGGAGTGTGTCGCTGGAACTATCAGCGTCTGCTGGACCTGAAACTGCCAGGCGTTTCTCTCCCGCCTGTTTTCGACCTTGCACTGATATGCTCCCTGAATGCTGTTTCCAGACGGGTCTTTGGCGAAGAAAAGTACCCTGCTCTTCGTCTGGCAGCTGAAGACACCGGGGAGAGGTTTGGCCTGGAGTACAGGGAGCCAGAATGTTGTCCGGTCCCTTTAGACTGGGACAAACATAAAACCAAGAAGGACCCCGGCCACGCCACAAGTGCTCCTTCTCCAGGCACTGTCTGATCAGGGAGCAGACCCAGTGCAGCCTTCCTCCACACCTCCCACCAGGCTTTTCAGCTTTGTTCCCCACTCTGTTCACCCTCTTCAAACTTCTACTGTGACTACGTCTAGTCGTGTGGCCCCTATCCCAGCATCTGACTTGGACAACAAAGCTTCTGTTACTGAGCTTCAGCCACAGCCACAGCCACATCTAATCATGTGTCCCCTTATTCTAATAGTGTTGCATCTTGTTTGAACCAAATAACAAATGTGTATCTCTTGGTTTTCTTTGCCTAGAGCCCACAAGAAGATTACCCATCCAATGTTCTCCGACTGCTGCCCGCACTGGACCAGTGAAGACTGGAGGGAGAGTATTTGTGTTGGACCACAAGCGCTGGCCGTCTCCAAAGAAGTCGGCAATTGACGAGCTCCTTAATAAACACAGCGGGCACGAGGACATGATCAAGCTTGTGGTTTGGGAGTATGGCACTCTTGTCCACAAGTCCAGCAAAGACCCCAACAGCATGCTGCATCCAACATCAAAATTGCATATTTCCAAATACATAAAACACAACAGTAAATTTCTCAATACATCATCTTCACTAAATACCAGCCCAGAGAAACTGCAACATACACAGCAGCTTTGTCAGTTGCTAAGCACTACCTCTGCTGTGCCTGTCGTGACACTGCCTGCAGCTATGGTCATTCCACCATCACCACCACCACCACCACCTGCTCATACCCCATTGGAGCAGGAGCAACCACCTCCCGTGTCAAAAAAACTCAAACAAAAACATGTCTGTGCTGTTGTCAACCAAAATCAAAATATCAAGGGGATGGGACATCAATACATGACTTTTATCAGCGGGGCCCTGTCAGATACTTTTATTGCCCCACAAAAGTTTTCCAAAATTATGGTGCAGAAGGTCTGACAAAACCCAAGATGCCATTTCAAGAGTTCAGTCAAACAGACTTCTTCCAGCGAGAGCTCGATGATACAAGAAAGAGGGTGGAGGGAAAAACAGCAGAAGAAGAGGAAGAGGGAGGAATCTCCTCCACCTCCTGTCCGAAAGTGCCGGTTCTGCAGGATGCAGCTAAAGCAGGGTCCGAACAGCCCCCACATCCACACTGGCTTTCCAGGGCAAGCAGGGAAGTACATCTACTGCCCTGCCAAAGTCTTCTCTATCTATAGAGAGAACGGGATGGAAAGAGAGATGAGCTGGAGGGAGTTCCAGGCCTCTCCTTTTTATGAAAAAGAGAAACAACGGCAGCAAAATAAATGAACATTTTTTTTATTATTCATAGCTTGTGATTAGTATTCATTTTTTATTTCTGAGAGTGTTTTTGAGTGTGGCATGGCAACCTGATAAATAAATATTCTTTGTTACATTGCATTGATTTTGTGTTTTATTTCAAGCACTGGTATCAATATAAGCCTGATATGAATAGTTTGGAATCATATAGGGATTAATTGGAATAAAAATATATTGTGGAGAAGAAAATGGTGACTTGACTGATGCTTAGACGGGATTCGGACACCTGACTTCATTTCTCCAAAGTCTCTCTGCTTGTCTGACATCTGTCTCGCATCCTGATTGGCTGGCAGCAAATGTCAACAACACAAGCGCGGCCCGCGCTTGGCAAGTGAGAATTCTACCACTGAACCACCAATGTCACGTGGGGACACACTGTAAGAGAGCAAAATTCAACTGTCAAGTGGATGAGCCTCTGCAAAGTGGCGCTGAATGACAACACATCACA